>NC_081407.1:161424885-161652385 GCF_030272615.1 Cryptomeria japonica
ACCCTCTAATAGTTGGTCCCACTGCATATGACATAGCTATACATGATGTCTCACCCAATCATGCATCCATCGGTAAGGTCTCTATATGATATCATTAGGTTTTAGACAGTCTATCGCAACTCTCTAATACAATAAGTATCCTCTTTGCCAAGCTCTTGTGCATGGATACGTATGTGCTCAAGGCTCATAAAGGAGAACATCCACAAATAACCCTACAGGTCATGTACACGTGATATGCTCAAACATCCACACTTGGAGAAGGGTGCATGTCATCAAGCTCTTCCCCTCATAATAGACATGTAGTCTCCCAAGTCATGGTAGAGATGCGCTAACATGCTATGTCCCCATGCAAACATAGTGTGGTTCTCTTCCACCTCGCGTATGTCATAGGTCAGCCCTAGATGCATATGACTACCTTGACCATCTGGACATATAACCAATACCACTATAGCCATCATCAATCTCCTCACCAATGGGACATCACCTATCAGATGAAGTAGCCATTAGATAAATATCTGACCCCTCATCTCTTTGGGTGTATCTCTCTTGACATAGTATATCTAATCTCTCCTCATCTCTGCTCATGATTGAGGTGACTAATACCTCATAGTCCTACCTCTCATTGGTAATCACAAGATATGGTATACATCCTCTAGCATGACTATCATCTTTCTGACAAGAAGGTAGAATGTAGATGTATCAGGATCCCATCTCTCCATCATAGCCATAAGCATTGATCCATGAAATTTGATCATTGGCATGCAACATATCCACCATAAGCCTATTACCCGGAGAAGCCTCTGCTCATCTAATGTAAGCTGAGGGATTTGACTCTGAAGATGGATATATATGTGACCTATGGTATGCTCCTACAAATATAACATCTCATGCAATAATCAAGTGTCATGTATGCATCATCATCATCCAAATCTATCTTAACCCCATGAGTGCCACCTAGTGCTCATTTTCTAGGACCATGGTGCCTAGAGAGGACTATAGCGCCCTAATGGGACCATGGCACTCTTAGGGGACTAGGGCACCCAGGTGGGACCATGGTGCCCATTCTGGGTGGACCATATTAAAATTAGGGTTTTAGATGGCTAATCTACCAATCAAAAGAAATAAAATCAACAAGGTACAAGTTGGTGGGCCTACCTCATCTAGTGGCATGTCCTTTAGGAATGATTGCCATAGATTCTCCATCTGAGTAGGCACTTCGGGTCATCGATATAACATTTTATACTCTATGGGATCCTCCTCTGCACTACAAGAGAAAAACATGAATAAGACAAATGAATAGTGTTCTTATCACTCTTCAAAAGGTAACTCTTTTCGAAACCCTAATTCTGCATTTTTATTCAATCTTTCATATATTGAGCTAAGTTTTGATTCTTGCCTTGTTGGTTGCATTAGAATCACGATTTAGTTCTCAATCTTACCAAATGATTCTCTATTCATTTTTATCTTGTATTGAACCTTATTGTGAGAATTTGTCACCAATTTACCTTCACAAATCGAAGTGATAAATATGATACCATATTTCAACGTTCTACCAATTAGAAAACTAAAACAAGGGGGCATATAGCTACCCTCAAATCTCATCACTCTTAGTAATAATTTTAGGAGATTTTGTAATTTTAACTAACAATGTGATTTTGTAGAATGTGGTTCCTAACATTGTACTATAGATACTATTGGTGGCTTCATTCAACATCTTATGGACATATCCTTTTTCCTGTGAATGTTTACTTTTTTGTACTTTATCTTGCATATGCACATACTGTCATATGATCGCTAAAAAGGGGGCTAAATATAGTGTCATAAATTTTACACTCTTAATTAGGTTGTCCAATTCCATGCTTAGGTTAACATCTTCCTTAGCGTGTCCCATTGCATTTTACATTGTAGGACTTATTTAGGCATTTAATTATTAATTCAATTAAACCCAAGTCTTCTCTCAACAATTTACATATCATAAAATTGGGCCCTTGATCCTAAGCGCGCCTCTTTTTATTTAATCCTCAACTTACCCTAATTTCAATTTTCAGGGCACATTTTGCATATCTATACATCTTGGTTTGGGGCACTGAGCTGGATTTAGCATTAGAATCACATTATCTCGCATCCCTAGAAAATCGAGAAAAGTTGGTAGGACTAGTTGGTCTCAAAATTGTTTCCTCGAATTTCAAAAGAATATTGAGGCAACCTTACCTTATTTAAATCCTAGTTGGTGTCAAATTCGTTAATTCTAAGTTGGTCTTTTATATATATGACGGTTATTTCCCTCATTTGACGATCCCTAATATAGAATTTTGGAAAGAGACTCTTGTGAAGTGAAATTATTTCATTCTGTGAAGTCTCAGATCTATACATTCATCCATCAATTAAGTCTTCATCAACATCTTCATCAATTATGGAAGCTATAGGAGATATTGAAGAATAATAAGAGAATCATCGACTGTTGATTGGCTTGTACCTCTTCCTTAGGATTTAGTATGGTTTCAAATTATTTTCATGTCTCTATATTGAGCTTCAGATCTACATCACACTAGTTTTTAGATTTGCATTATACTTGTGATTTAAAGCATTCTCATTATGAGCATTTGAGGTTTTCTAAAAAATACAAGGTAGAACTCTAGTTTGCATTTAGCTTGTAGCATTCTTACAAACACGTAAGATTCAAGAGCACACACGTATTTTCAGTTATAATATTGGCTATTTGTGGAGGTGGAAATCACCAAAACAAGGGGATTGACTAAGGCAAACCTAGTCGTGCAACACCTCCATTTTTCAAATTGTAGGTACAGTTACAGGTGTCCTTCAGAGCAGGCAGTTTTTAGAAGATCTTAGCAAGCAAGTACAAACCTTTTGTCAAAAATTGGGTCTATATTTTAAGGACCAGGGCACCCCACACCTTTTTCTTCTAGGACCAAGGTGCTTCATGCCTTGGCCCTCCTTATTTTGCATCAATTTCTCAAGTCTTAGTTTAGACAGTCTTAGAAACCAGATTTTTAATTTGCAAGTCATCACAGTCTCTTAGACCATGGCATACAATGCCTTGGTCCTGTCAATTCAAACTTAGTTTTTTTTATCGCAAATGAACAATAGAATTCCACTCTTAGATTTGTACTTGTTGTCTCAATTCTATTATTATTCATTTGTTTGTTATTGTAGTATATTCACTTTTTTTTATATTTTCATTGTAACTTTACATTGTCCCTACATTTCATATATTCCCTTTCATAGCAACAAAGGAATAGAAACCCTAGAAGTATCCATTGACTCTCTTTCACAAGAGTTAGTCAAATATGATCACTCCTCTAGGTGCTTTTGAATTCTAATGTTTGATGAAAGTGGAATCAGGTCTTAATATTACCTGATTCCATTTTCACCCTTTAAACAACCACTATTGAAAGAGAAGCTTTAGCCATGGTATACAACTTACACAAAATTTTCCATTACCTCATATCTATCCTATTCACATTCCACACTGGCCACAAGCCATTGAAATTTCTCCTTAACAAATTAGTGATACAAGGGAGGATATGCATGTGGATATTACTATTCAAAGAATTCAATTTTATAATAATGGTCAAGTCCAAAAAGAATAATCAAGGTCCACATTACCTATCTAGAATTGATACATGGTAAGAACTTGAGCAAGTTGATGAAGACTATTTACCTAGAATGGACTTATTTCGAATTACCACAGTACTTGAAGAATTTCTTGATGTGGCCTAATTTTGTCCACCTACACATGTCAGTTGGACATGACTAAACAACTTTTACTAAGCAAATCCCTTCCATTTACTTTAATTGAAGGAGCTTTATATAAGAAATGGAGAGATGATATCCTCTAAATGGTAGTATATGAGCATGAATGTGAACATATTTTAAGGGAAGCACGTGAAGGCATTATCAAAGGACACAATTGTAGAGATAATATGGCCTATAAAACATTGCTAGCAAGACTATGGTGACCAGTTATATACATAGATGCTAAAAATTCTAAAAACAATTGTGATATATGTCAAAGAACAAGAAGACCTACTACCCATAATGAAATGCCACTTCAACTAGTTCCTATCATAATTTCCCTTTGAGAAATGGGCTATTGATTTCATAGGACCCATTGATCCTCCAGTGAAAATCTCTAAAGCTAGATTCGTCATCACAAGAATAGACTATCTCTTTAAATGGGTTACAACAAAACCTACAAAGGATTGCATTGCATATATTGTCAGAAAATTTCTCTATCATAAGACCATTACCATATTTGGGTGTCTACGAAGCGTAACTAGTGATAAGGGGAAACAAACTGTTATTTAAATCATAAAGGAGCTATTAGCCAACTTTATGATCACTCATAACTAGAGCACAAAATACCACCCACAAGCAAATGGAGCTAGTGAAGCACTAAATAAGATCATGGGAACCACTCTGACTAAAATTTATGATACAAATAGAGTAAATCAAGACATTAAAATACCTGTGGTACTCTAGGACTACCACATAGAAATAAAAGATCTATCAAACACACTCCATTGTACTTAGTATATGGAATGGAGGCTTCTAGACCTTCTACATAATAATGATATTAAGACTCAATGATAAAGACTTCATAAAAAATCACCTTAAAGAACTGGAGAAAAATGATGAGGTAAGGTAGTTGGTAGAATTCCATCTTTAAATAGAGTGGCATTGACAAAAAGCATGACACGATACAAACCTAAAATTATAATGTAATTCCAAGTCGATGGCATGGTCCTCCTATATGATAGTAAATTCAAAAAGATAGGAAAATTCAAAGTTTGATGATTCGTACCCTATCTAGTCAATGATTTTATTGACTGAGGGGCAATATGCTTAAGAACATTAGATGAGACTATGCTACAATTCTATGTCAATGAAGTAGGACTGAAACATTATCATAAAAATCCAAAATAGAGTTGAGTTAAGGACAAGCGAAGGTTTTGAAAGGGGGATGATGTTGGTAGGAAAGATGAGCAATAAGACATGGTTCAGGATAACCTACTGTATCTTGTTGCATCAAGCCCTCAAAACATAAGTTTAGGAAGATATCATTTAGAATATGGATACAATGTATGGGACATGTCCCAACCTTTTGATTTAAGTATATGGAAAGATATAAATGTGTAAATATATCATAAAGATAGAGATAGAATAAAAGAGAATAATATAATAGAAGATAGAGATGACTGCACATGGATTGATATAATATAAATGCATATAAGGGTATGAGGAGATATAAGGATGTACCAATAAAAAAAGAGGAGATATAAGGATGTATATGATCTACATAATTTATATAGATAATACAAATACTTTTAGGTTCCATATATGATTTGATATGGTATGTTATTTATATTTTGTTAATCAGTTGGTCTTCTACTTGAACCTAATTCCTTGTTCCCTTAATAGTATTGAGTTTGAGGTATAAAATACAATACTAAGAAAGTCATTGGGGCTCAAAAATTTAGTCTATATCCCCCATATTTCTTTCTCGCAACAATACTAAAGAGTATAGCAATGGTACCTTAGTTTACTCCTTGTGAAGTGTGCTCCACTGAATCAATCTATCACTCCTTTGAGTCACTCCATTCATTGCTTGACCCATTACCAACTACCTCATCCTTATGATTAGAAACCACCTCTATGTAATGAGCTTTATCTTTTCCTATGTACTTGCATCTCGGTTCCTTACAAGAAAAAAATAACTTCACTTTCCTTAACTCATTCTTAGCCTCATTTGACAAGCTTGGATTTTTATGTTGCTTCTTCTGGAAGGGTATTTTATCTTTTTTAGGTGGGTGGAACTTGGACTAATTTTTTCTTTTTGAGTAGAGAAATCCATGTTCAAAGCCCTCTTAATAACATCTTGAAGAGCGGGAGGATAAAAGGTCTTAACTCAACCACATATAGGTTATGATAACCTCTTAGTGAGAATGACTATCAACCTCCTCTCTAATATATTTGGAACCATAACTACTAGACTCTGAGACTTTGAAACATATAAATCAATGGTAGTTCACTTTGTTTTATCTATGTTAACTGCTTAAATTGCAGTTCTAGATATTTCTTATCAAATCTATCTATAAGATTCTAGTTGAAATTTGCATAGGAGTTAATTAAATGATCTCCCTATGCCACTAATATGTGATACCACCTTTAATGCACCACACAATTCAAGTGCAATTTAGCATACTTGATACCCTCATTTTTTAACATATGGTTTAATGAAAAATAAGTGTCTAATATCTTAATGGAGGATCTAGTTGTGCATTTACTAGAACCATCAAAAGTAGGAATAAAGAGCTTACCCAACCATTTTTGTAAATATTGAGTATTAGGACCCCTATCTCTCCTAGTTCTATTCCTTAAATTGAGTTGGCAAAAATCCTATATAGAGATACACCATGAAACTCATCACCTGATGCCTCACACTCATGTAACCAATCCGCAAAACTATCTTTTGCATTTTGTCGATTTCTCCCTACTACAACAATATTTTGTAAGAAAGTAGGTAGCAGAGGGCTAGAAGTAGCTCCACTAGTAGCCTGGAATGGTTGTTAATAGGTATATTCATGTGACTACCTTCTCCATTATTTTCATATGTACTATTATTGCCTCCATTATTTTGATGCATATTCATGTTCCACATCATCTATGTCATTAGCTACACTGGTTGCTACTATCCTCTAGCAAGATCATTCAAAATTTGCATGGTATCGCCCTCCTTATTTTATATTCTATCACCCATGCTTCAAATATCTTCTTCCCCATATAATTTTGCAATATAAACTTACTTTCAATCTCTGGTTGTTTTAATGAATCATTTGGCCTTCTTCTAAAGTAATATCTATGAGAACCCCTTAGTTCCATAAGAATTTTTTGCTAACAAAAAGTGACTCAAATTTCCATAGATTGGCAAGATACTATGCTCTAATATCATTATAATATGTTGTCCCAAATTTGAAACCAAAAATATATTTTAATTTTCGTAGGTTATGGTACTCAAACATTTCATCAAACAATTCACATGCATCAATGCTATTAGATTTATCCCTATTAAAATTGTTTGTAGTTTTTGGATTAGATTGTGTAAGCAAATTTTTAACCATCAACGTTTCAGATCACACCCTGTGATCCATCATCAAGATGCAAGAGAGTTTGAGGAAAGAAAGATAATAAGTTGCAGACCAAGGTTCAAATATTAAGAATGGAGAAAGGAGGGGATAGGCACGATGAACAAGGATGATGAAAAGAACCAAAGAACCCAAAACTCTCATAAAATAACAAAAATAAAACCCAAAATTGAAAACAAGGCAAAAGGAGTAAAAATTTCATAAAAGAGGAAGACTACAAAGGAGCCAAGGATAAACAAAATAAACAAAATAACACTCAAAAAGAACAAAGACAAGAGACAACGAGAAACAATAACATAAAAATACACTAGGGGGAAACACCAAAATTAAATAAATAAATATCAACAAAAGAGAAAAAACAAATGAATGAAAAAATAAAGAAAAACATAAGCGAATAAAAGAAAAACATTCTCTTTTACTTATTCTTTTCTAATTTATATGATCTAATTATTTGTGTTTATTTAGTTCATATACGTGCATTATTTGTTTTTCTTTCCCTTTTCTTTTACTTGTTCTTATATTTACATCAAGTTTAAGTGTATTGTGAGCTTGCTCATTATTTGTTATTGCATTTTTATGTTTATCAATATGTATATTGATCTACTTGTTTATATATATATATATATATGTTTGTTTTTCTTTGTTCTTATTATTTATATTTTTTCTTTTGTATTTATTTTGGTCTTGAACCCTTTTTTCTTATTTAGTTCTTTGCTTCTATTTTCTTATTTGATTTAATTGTTCTAGTTTACTTTTGTCTTTATTTACTTATGTTTTTTGGTATGTGCACAAAGATGGTGGTTAGAAAAGTGGACACCACCTAAAAAAAACATGAAAAAACAAGCAGTGCATACGCGGTATTAAAATTTGAAATCACCACATACGTGCTAAGGTCCATTGTCCCCGAGCCTAAAGCAAAGATACCACGTACGCAGTGTTTTTAGGAAAGTGAGCACGCACGCGGTGTTCTTACGAAAGTGAGTGCGTACGTGGTTTTTAGTCCTAAAAACCTGCGTACGCGGTACCTGTCAAAAAAAGTTTTTTTTTTTAAATGATTGGGTCTTATTTTCCCCGCATTCGCAACGTTTTTTCCTTCATTTTCCCCATGAAACTACGAACGGGCTGCCACATTTATCCACCAAATGCTATGGATCAAGGTTAGTTTTGCTTAATTTTTGTTTTTCTTTCTCGTTTATTCAATTTTCTTTACGTTTTGAATTTAATTTCGTTTATTTTGATTAGGTTTTTTTATTTTTGTTTCAAAAACCATATTCTGATAATCTAGAACAAGAAGAAGATGCACCTCCTGAAAACCGCGAATGAAACCCACACGATACACCTCCAGCGCCTCCTTTTGACCGTACACCTGATACATAAGAGCAATTGATTAAGTAGTTAGGGCAAAACGCATCTAAAATAAATAGACTGATTAATAAATTGAAAACATATGAGCTTGAGCATCATAAATCCCTCGCCACTAGCCTAGAAACATTAGCTAGTGGTGCCACAACCATTTCTATACAAATTATAAAATGGGGAAACTTTAGGGATATGTGTCGTCAATACTATGCTAGTGGGTTATCATACGAGGGAGTGAAAAATAAAAATATTAGTAAACAACAAATATGTGCCCTTTTTGTTGATCCTAAAACTAGTCAGTCGTTACCTCTTAATGCAAAGAGGTTTCCCATACATTGGTGTACCAATGTGCAGATGAAGAAACTTTTTTGGCAGAGGTGGTGGATGGTGTTTGATGATCCACCTTGTAATAATTATGAGTCGCCATTGTATTTTTTGAGAAAAGTATACTGTGAGTTTGTCCTCAATGTGCAGCCAAACTATTTTGACATGAGAGAGTTCCATGGTAGAGGTGGCAACTTTGCCCAAGATAGACATGGATCTTGACGCCCTCCTAAATGGCACAATGTTAGTTTAAGATCAAACAACACAAAAACACACAAGATGTTAGAGTTAGTCAATAAAAAACTAAAGCATGAAGGCATTCCAAAAGAGACACTAAAAGAGACATGCTAAATATATCTAATAAATAGAACAAATGATCATGAGACATCTCCAACTGCCTCTTAGCATGGCCTTAGTTTCTTCTCCCTTGTTCCTCTCCTCTCCAAGTTCCAAAATAGTGTAGCTCTCAGCAACTTTTTGCACTATGGATGCTTATGGAGGATTGAGATTGTAGTATAGCTCCAAACATGAAATGAAAAGCTATTTTAATGCTAAAATGATATATTTTAACCAAAAGACAAAAGATTAGATTGTTTATGCTAAAATGCTCTCTAAAATGGCTATAGTCTAAATGCTTACAAGTTTTCAGGATCTGGATTATGAAGGAATGGGCTCTATTTATAGGAAAAATGGAGCAATGGATGGTTGAGATTGAGCAATCTCAACAAGGGTCAGGATTGAATGATTTCAAATCCATGTGAGGGCTTTCAACCCAATCCCAGGATGACAAGTGTCAATGTGAGATAGGTTGAGAGGAAAGGGAATAAGCATTAAATGCCTGATATGACCTTGGGATTTTGAGTCAAGGTTGGTTGAATGAATAAACTCTTTATTCAAAGAATAAAGCTTTTATCCAATGGATAAATTCTTGTGCAAATGTGAAATGGATGAATATGGTCAAAACAATAAATGTTTGGGGAGACAAGATTGAAATAACCATAAATGGTTATGTAAGAGCCATAAATGGTCATGTAAGAGCCATTAGTGGTCTTGGAAGACTTTGGGGGTTAATTTGTTGAACACACAAAGCATTAAATGCTTTTCAAAGACTTTGGAGTCTTTGAGAAGTGACTCCATTTTGCTTAGGAATGTGACAATAATTAGGGGATGGATTAGGCTAATTAGGAAGGGGTTAGAAGAATCTAGAAGGGGATTAGATTTTGCAAGTGGATTTGGTAGGTGAGGGAAAATAGGATTTTATTAAAATAAAAATTTATTTATTTCAATAAATGTGTGCAAGTTGCATTTGTAGGAAAATGCAAGTGGGGTGGGGGATAATGATTTAAATAAATGTTAATTTATTTAAAAGAGGAATAGGGGGATTTTAATTAAATAAATTGATTTTATTTATTTAATTGATTGGGATTTGATTTTAATGAATTAATTAAAATAAATTGAATAATTTATTTAATTAATAGAAGAATGTTTGGGGATGAATTAATTAAATATTAATTTAATTAACTGATGGCTAGTGGATTTTTAATCAAATAAATACGAAATATTCATTTAATTGAAGTGGACAGATTTATGTGACTACATTTGCCCCTCTTTGAGACGGTGCAGTTTATCGCATCGTTTCAAAGAAAGAAAAATTGGTGTGAAGAAATGCCCCATAAAATGTAAATTTAATGGGTGGTATGCCCCCTCGAGAGATGGGCCGAAAAATTTCGAAAAATCGGGCGATCTCTCGAAAAAGAATGAAAATTGGCAGGGTGGTAGAAGAGAAGAAGTTAGGTATACTGGGGAAAAATAGAAGAAATCAGGGGAAACAGGGAGAAATGGGGGGCTCGGGAAGTTCACGGGGACCACGGCGATGAGCGGGGCGAAGTTACGATGACGGCGGGGGGTATAAATGGAGTGAAAGGGGTGAAAATAGGATCATTTGTGACCGCGCCCAGTTGAAAACTATAACTCTGACAGTGACATTTGGAGGAGCAAGGAGGAGCTACGATGCCATTTTCGATCACCGAGCACCGATTTGAGCGAGTGCGACGATTCCAGCGCCCAGCCGACTATGGACCAGCGGTACGCAATTTCGAAAACTCACTTTTTATGCATTTTTGGTATGTTTTTAGCTGAGTCCAAGTCAAGTCGGAGCAAGAGCGCTGGAACTAGGTTTTTAGCGCTTTTGCTCCATGAATTAGCGCTATTGTGCCGCAATAGCGCTTTTGTAAGCTAGTTTTAGCACTTTTGCATGTATTTAGCACTTTTGTAGGCAAGTTTTAGCGCTTTTGATAAATTAGCGCTATAGTATGGTTAATTGAGCGCTATTGACTCTTAATAGCGCTATTGTAGAGTGGTTTTAGCGCGTTTGTTTTTGTAGCGCTATTGTAGGGTTGTTTGAGTGCTATTGATGTTGTTGTAGCGCTATTGTTCAGAATGAGCGCTATTGTAGATTAAATAGCGTTTTTGCCTTAGGATAACAAGATGCCCCAGTTTCGGACAAAACAAATCTCCTGATGCCTAGCGATTGATGGATGACGAGGTGAAGTGGGAGTTGTTTTGAACCATAGAAGCCCGATGAGACTTAGGTCATTTGTTAGGATAAATGTCTGTTGAAGTCTAGGCGGCCATGATTGCTTACCTGTTGAGACCCGAAGATACTTGATCAAAGTATCTGATGATAGTCTAGGTTTAAACTTAAGAAAGTTTGATAACAAAACAACTGATGGTGGTTGGATGAATGTCTATGTGCAGGAGGATCTACGCGTGTTGCAGTTACGCGAGCGCCACCCCGCGACACAGGGGTTGCGAGATCGTTTGACACAGCTAGAGATAGATTGTATTGCGGCTACTGGGCTCTATGAGGTGATGCATATGCCCGTGATTCAGATGAATCACGGCCTGATTACAGCATTAGCAGAGCGATGGCACAGTGAGACTTGCACGTTCCATCTGGCTCAGGGAGAGATGACGGTGACATTGGAGGACGTGTGGCGTATCCTCCGGATTCCGATTCGGGGAGAGCTGGTCACATATGATCGATCTTGGGGGACAGTGTCTTGCCAGAGGATTTTTGATGAGGACGTATTCATTGATGATGGGTTGATTGCCTGGGAGGATATAGCGGCACTATATGAGCCCCTTCCAGCAGTATTGTCAGGGATCGTGGGAGGACTTCTGTGTCCAGACAGGCGGTCACATGGATTGGCGGTCGGGTGGGGACAGGTGATAGAGATGATGGTGACAGAGGGGACCCGATATGCCTGGGGGTCGTGCGTGTTAGCGCACATGTATCAGGAGTTGCACGAGGTAGTGTACAGAGGGCGGGGGTCTCTAGCAGTGGGCATGACGTTGCTGCATGTGTGGGCATGGGAGCACTTACCAGTGACTCAACCAGTGAGTCTGAGATTCCGAGCCATAGACCAGCCCTATATGTTTATGTATAGTGGTATGATGAGTCAGCCCCATTTGGGGAAGTTAGAGTGGTGGCGGCGGGCATTGGATGACCTAGATGCAGTGATCTGGCGGCCATACTTAGAGTGTGAGCCATGGGAGGATGATGCAGAGGCACTACCGTATTGCTTCATGACCCGATTCCTCATTGGGAGGACCTCTTATCATGTAGAGAGACAGGTGCCAGGACGGGTGATGAGGCAGTTTGGGCGGCAGCAGGGACTGCCTAGCGGATCAGGGGAGTATGCACGAGTGATTCGAGAGCAGTATGCATGGGGTCCAGTGCTACCGTATGATCAAGCACTGGCAGAGTTCCAGACACTGCAGGCGAGGCCATGGGACTTACGACCGAGGGTCGTAGATGCAGGTGTGACAGCAGAGTATACACAGTATCAGGCGGCGCACCCGATCCTACGGATATCAGACCCAGCTGAGCCGATCCCAGCATTTGAGGATGAGAGAGGACGAGGACGGAGAGCAAGAGGTCGAGGAGGAGGAGATAGAGGAGGAGGTGGAGGTGGTGGAGGAGATGGAGGAGGAGGTGGAGGTGGTGGAGGAGGTGGAAGAGGTGGAGGTGGTGGAGGAGGTGGAAGAGGTGGAGGATCTGTGGGGATGCCGAGACAGCGGAGAGGGAGAGGTGGACTACCTCTGCAGATATCACAGGGTCCTTTGATGCAGGGAGGAGTGCAGCTGAGTGGGAGGGGGATGGAGAGAGAGATCCCTATGGATACAGGTGCAGGAGAGGGTGGTGCAGGGGAGGGTGGTGCTGGGGGTGATACAGGTGCGGCAGCCATGGACATGGGGGAGGGAGCTACTGGGGATCTGCGGGAGCACATGATAGGTTATTTACAGACCCGGGTGGAGAGATTAGAGGCGGAGGTAGCAGCTAGAGATGTGCAGCTATTTGCACGTGAGGCAGAGCTGACAGTGGTGCTGCGGGAGAGAGATACAGCAGTGGAGAGATTGGCGGAGCTGCAGGAGAGAGTCCGAGCAGGAGCACAGGGTCCGTCAGGGGAGACTATGAGGCAGTTTGGGCGAGCGCAGGCTGAGATAGAGTATTGGCGAGGGTTGTATGAGCAGGTTGTGCCATTCAGTCAGCGAGCTCTCGGTTATACCCAGATGCGGCAGACGAGATCCGAGCGATCACAGTGGATGCAGAGCAATGGGGGAGTGATGGGTCCGTTGAGGCGGGATAGATCAGGAGATGCAGGAGGGAGTGGGGGTTCGATGAGGCCTCCACGGAGAGATGGATCAGGTGGTGCCGGTACCAGCGGTGGAGTAGGTAGGGGTGGGGTAGGTACAGCATCTGGCCAGAGCGGCATTTGAGAGAGCATTTTTGCATACATGTATTGTATCATTTGTCTATTTTTGGACTGTATCTTGGATGGCTCTTGGTAGCCAATTTTGTAGACTTCATTGTACTCGGATATATGAGTTGATATATATGAGGAGATCCCATATTGTGAGGATTATGCATGTGATTATGGATGGATGTATGTATGTTTATGATTTATTGCTTAGATGTATATGTGTACATATATGCATTTGATGAGATGTTTCTTTTATGCATGTTTTTATGATGAGTTATGATGTGAGATACTGACATATGAATGCAAGTTTATATGTGTATGATATATGTTTTTATGATGAGTTATGATGTGAGATACTGACATATGAATGCAGGTTGAAGTGTTTATGATGTTTTTGATGTGCGATGTAATGATAAGATGATTTAATGCAATGGTTGAATAAATGATGCTATGTATGGATATGCTATGATGATTAATGCTTATGCTTTGATGTATGAACAAGATTTTATGATGTTTTCTCTTGGTGATGTAACGATGAGATGATTTAATGTGACAATGTTAATGCAATGGTTAGATGAATGTGTTTATGTAAAAATATGCAGCTAGATGTGTGTTTTAGATGAATGTAATATGGATAAACAAAATGTTTAAGTGCAAATGTTTATATGATAATGTCTAAATGAATGCAGATGGATAAACAAATGTAAAGGACAAGTGTTTATATGATGATATTAAAAATGAATGTAGATGAATAAACAAATGTAAAGCACAAATGTTTATATGATGATGCCTAAATGAATGATTCTAAATGCGTTTTAAATATGTTTGTAAGTACGAATGATAATGGGATGATACTATAACTAATGGGTATAATAACTGCATCTTAATGTGATGATAATAAATGAAATGTGAATGCATCTTACAATGAGCATAATAAGATACTTAGTAATGAATAAATGCACCTTTTAAGTGTGAATGATAAATGATGAAAAGTCGAATAAAATGATAATGGATAATTGATATGAAATGAATGCTTATTAAATGATTTAATACAATCAAAGACAATTTAATCCCATGAATGGATCTAATTATTGATGATTGATGCAATGATGAAAATGATTTTACTGCAACTAATGTCAATAATGAACTTATATGCAATGTTTATGTTTAAAAATGACATGAATGGACGTAATGCAAGATGCACCTAAATGCAAGGATGAGATGATCATGAGAAATGCAAGTTTTTGTAAGACTTGGCATGATGCATTGATGATGTATCAGAGTACTCGGTCGTGATGTGTATCCAAGACCAGCTTTTATTTAGTCATTTTTGCATGTAAAAGCCTACATATGAATGAATGGATGGGTGATATGCAACGGAATGCAAGATATAAACGGATGAGGTGAAATGATGATCCATAGTGCTCTATTTTCATCATTGAGCTTTAAAATGTTGGAAGAGAATACAAGCATCTTGACACAATGATTCAAGATGACCTAAGTATTTCTTTCATGGATTTTAATATAGCAAGTTAATACAAACGACTTGATATAAGGGTCAAGTCGACCAAAGTATTGCTTGCGGAACAGACAAGGATTATCTCCTTTCATGCATGACTTGGATCGTCCTCCTTGATCTTAGGCTGATCAGATCCTGAGACAAGTTCATACCGTACTAAGAAAATAAAACCTTTATCCAATTTGGAGGAAGAGGCATCAAAGGATGAGCATTGTACCTGCAACCAAACAGTATATACATAAAGAATAAAGAATAAGGATCCTTGGTAATGGTTCATGCCCATATGGTCGAGGTATACGCTGTAGTCAGCAAGCCGTAGTGATCTATGACTGTATTTTTGCCTATGATTACATAGCTTAGTGAACTTCCCACGTAGACACCATTAGTACATGCCCCAGAACTTCATCGGAAGTAATGTGCAAACGATTCAAAATAATGCTGAAAGATCCCGATACAGATAAATAAACAATTGTACTCATAAATCAACCAAGTATTTGATAGCTTAACATAATTTTCTTGTCAAAGAAAATGTCATCTTGTCTTTGTTTTGATAAGGAAGGATGCATCCTTGTTTAAAGATAGGTTTGGATTGTTGATGTTGATTGTGTTGGTCGAGTGATAAGTGGTCATTTGTGTGAGTATTTTGTCAATGTTTGTTTTTGTATCTGCATGGATGAGTATGTACAATGTGTTGCCATGTTTTTGTGTGATTTTCGATGGGTTTTTCGATGTTTTGGATTTTGAATTGTTTTGAATGTTTTTGGTATTTTTGCGAGATATTTTTGAATGTTTTTGGTATTTTGTGAGACATTTTTGAATGTTTTTGGTATTTTGTTGAGACATTTTTTAATGTTTTTGGATTTTGTTGAGACATTTTTGAATGTTTTTGGATTTTGTTGAGATATTTTCCAATGTTTTCGGTATTTTGATGATTGCTTGAATGAAGAACTGAATGAATCATAAGACAATGTAGAATCCACTTCCATCAATAGTTTAAAGGCATTGCCCCCAGTTTTAGACATGACTATGAAAAAGCGGGATGCAAGATGTATGGAGTACTATCATAATTGCAGAGGAATAACAAGCCATGGTTGATGGATGGATGGATGTATGTATGAAGTAGATGTGATCGCCACAAGTCTGAAAGACAATGGAGCCATAGCCTTTACGAGTGGTGCCCGTTTGCCAGGTTTTCACTATCGTTCTTACCCAAGGTGCCACCGGAGTGGTTGTTCACCGTTTGGATGCATGATTTATCTTTACCTTTTTGAATGTTTTTATATTTTCTTCAGGACATTTTTCTGAATGTTTTTTGGTATTTTCTGATATGCAGGAGAGCCTGATGCTCTGTACAGCTTATGTGTAAAACCGTTTGAGGTGCATGCTGTTGATTGGATCTGCGAGCGGTTCTCCGTCTGATGTAGCCAACTGATATGCCCCGGACCCGAATACAGCAGTGACAACATATGGGCCCAACCAGTTTGATTCAAACTTGCCTTGATGTTCTCTGTTTGGTTGGTTGCGAGGATTTTCTCGAAGAACAAGATCACCTACCTCAAATGTACGAGATCTAACTCGGTGATTGTAGCTTCTACTCATGCGCTGTTGATAGGCTTTGAGGTGATTGTATGCCGCTTGTCGCTTCTCATCTAGTAACTCCAAGTCCTGAAGGCGTGAGACTCTGTATGCTTCATCATCGATGAGATTGTGCAATGAGACTCGTAGTGATGGTATCTCGACCTCAATAGGTAAGATAGCTTCAGCACCATAGACCAATGAATAAGGAGTTGCACCTGTAGGGGTTCGAATGCTAGTTCGATATGCCCATAGCGCTGGATTTAATTGAACATGCCAATCACGGCCGGCATCATTGACTGTTTTCTTTAGGATCCTCAATATGTTTTTATTGGATGCTTCGGCCTGACCATTGCCTTGTGGGTAATAGGGGGTGGAAAAGCGGTGTTGGATATGAAATTTCTCACAAAGTTCACGGACATCCTAATTTTTAAAAGGAAGACCGTTATCTGTGACAATGGACATGGGCACACCATACCGGCAGATGATGTAATTGAGTATGAATGAGGCGATCTGCTTGCCGGTGACTTGGGTAAGTGGAACAGCTTCGATCCACTTGGTGAAATATTTGGTGGCGGTAATAATGAATTTATGGCCATTGGATGAAGATGGATGAATCTTACCTACAAGGTCAAGGCCCCATTGACAAAAAGGCCATGGTGTTGTGATTGGTTGCAGTTCTTGTGCGGGTGCATGTATCAGGTCGCCATGAACTTGACATTTTTTGCACTTCCTGACAAAGTAGTAGGAATCCTTTTCCATAGATGGCCAATAGTATCCAGCTCGCATGAGTTTCTTGGCTAGTGATGGACCACTTGAGTGAGTCCCGCAAATTCCTTCATGTACCGCTTCCAAAGCCTTTGTTATCTCATCTTGTTCCAGACATCGAAGGAGAGTACCATCAAGACTACATCGGTATAGGGTTTCGGCAATAATGGTATATCGAGCAGTTTGGCGAATGAAGGTTTTACGTTGGTTATTTGATTGGTTGGGAGGAAGGGTATGCTCGTGAAGATAGGTGTAGAACTCACCGTACCATGGGGATTCGGAACCAACAAGGCGACATATCATTTCGGATTCGGGGATATCATAAGCGGGAATCCAAAGCTGTTCTACCAAGAACTCGTAGCGTGTTGAATTCTGTGGAAGATCTAGAAGAGATGCGATGGTAGCCATAGCGTCAGCAGCTCGATTCTGATCTCTTGGTATCTACTCAAAGGTGATAGTAGTAAATGATGTCTTTAGAGTGTCCACCATTTGCTTGTATGGCATGAGTTTATCATCTTTGGTCTGATATTCATCTGTTGCTTGTCGAATGACCAGTTGTGAGTCGCCATATACTTGTAGTTCTTGTAATTTCCATTGGATGGCTAACCTGAGTCCTGTGATCAAGGCCTCATACTTTGCTATGTTGTTTGTGCATGGAAATGTGAGCCTGTAAGACTTCGGGATGCTGTCACCTTGAGGTGTGATAAATAGAATGCCTGCCCCCGAGCCATGCCTAGTGTACGAACCATCAAAGTATAATTTCCATGGCTGTGCTTCTGTGATCATGAATATCTCTTCATCTGGAAAATTGGAAATGAGGGGATGATCGCCTATGAGTGGTGCATCAGCCAACTGATCTGCAATAACCTGACCTTTGATAGCTTTACGATCTACATACTCAATGTCAAATTCACTTAGAATCATCACCCATTTTGCCAAACGTCCTGTCAATGCTGCTTTGCTAAGTAAGTACTTGAGTGGATCAATCTTTGCAATGAGTTGTACCTTGTGTGTTAATAGATAGTGCCGCAATTTAGTGGCTGCTAAGATCACTGCTAGGCAAGCTCGCTCAATAGGTGTATAATTGAGTTCATAGCCAACCAGTGTACGAGAGATGTAGTAAACAGCACACTCTTTGCCCTCTGCATTATGTTGTGCCAGTAGTGCCCCCAGTGCTGTACTTGTTGCTGAGATGTAAAGTAACAACGGTCTACTTGGATCTGGTGGCATCAACAATGGTGGATTCATGAGATAGTCTTTGAGTGACTGAAATGCTTGCTGGCATCTGTCATCCCACTGAAAGCGGATGTTCTTGTGTAGCAGGTGTGTGAATGGGTGACACTTATCAGCCAATTGTGCAATGAATCTGCGGATGGATTGAAGCCGTCCTTGTAGTGCCCTTAGCTGACTGATATTCCGTGGTGGTGGCATGTCCATGATTGCCTTAACCTTTGCTGGATCGACCTCAATACCTTTGCTTGAGACAATGTATCCTAGAAGCTTCCCGGAGGTCACTCCGAAGACACATTTCTTTGGGTTGAGTCGAACGTGGTATTGTTCCAGTCTATCAAAGATTTTATCTAAGATGTGAAGATGTCCTTCTCTAGTAAGTGATTTTGCTAGTAAATCATCCACATAATCTTCCATCATAGTATGCATCATGTCATGGAAGATGGTAGTCATTGCTCTTTGATAGGTCGCTCCTGCATTTTTGAGACCAAAAGGCATTACATTCCAGCAGTATGTGCCCCATGGACATGTGAAGGTTGTCTTATGTTGGTCCTCTGGTGCGATCTTTATTTGATTGTATCCTGAAAAGCCATCCATGAGTGAAAGCATGGCATGTCCTGCTGTCAGATCCACTATGATGTCGATATTTGGTAGAGGGAAGTCATCTTTAGGACATGCCTTATTCAGATCTCTGAAGTCTGTACAAATGCGGATGCCCCCTTTTGGTTTGCCGACTGGCACAATGTTGGAGATCCATTCTGCATAATCAATTGGTCTAATGAAACCAACATCCAGGAGTTTCTTGAGTTCGGTTTTGACTAGCACGGCAATCTGAGGATGCATCTTACGAAGCTTCTGCTTGACAGGTTTGGCTCCTTTTGCTACTGTGAGATGATGCATAACTAAATCAGGATCCAGCCCAGGCATGTCTGCATATGACCATGCAAAGTTGATCTGGCGCTTGTGGAAGAACTCGATAAATTTAGGCTGTTCCTCTAGAGTGAGAAGAGATGCCAGATGTATGATATGAGGGTTTTCAGGAGTCCCCACATTGTATTCTTTGGTTTCCTCGATAAGAATCGTTGATCGTTCCTGTTGTGTACTATCAGGGAGAATGTCAAACCCTTCATCCTCAGGCGCCTCAGAGAGGTTTTCACCATTGGATACGCTCTTTCTTTTTACTTTTGTGGGATCAAACAGTGCCACAGTGTGGTTTTCACTGGAAGATCCATGTTTCATTGTTATATTTTTGCAGCTGAAAGGTTTGGCATCCGCCCCAAAGTATGCTGCGCTATTAAGTTCAATGGTGAATCCAGCTTTGTGATCCCCGCTTGGTAGATTATCCCTTAATTCCAAAAAGTCAATGATAGCCTCATCATTCTGGAAGAGGTCAAGACATGGGGGATTTGGTTGGTTCCATTCAATGAGTTCAGGGTGGACAATGGGCATTACGTCATCGATTCGGTTAAGTGCGGGAGATGTATCAGTGAGGGTTAAGACGTTATGGTGAAGGTCGTTAATGGTACTCTCCTTGTCAGAATCAGGCGTAGGATGAGACATAGGGTCTGTGGAAGATGTTTCCAGCTCAGGTACCCAAGTGGTCTTTATCTGTGCTTCTCCGTAAACAGGAATGTCTTTGCGTGGCGGAGGTGGTGATGTGTCTTCCTCATCTGAAGTGTTAAGCTGTACAGAATCAAATTCCCACTCATGTGAGTCGGTCTCTGAATCACTCTCCAGCATCCGATTGCTATACCATACTGGGATGTCTTTGGAGTTAAACACAGCAGGCGTGATTGGTTTATGTACCTTTGTGGTGATCGGTGCTGCAGGAACCGTGATGGGATTTAAAGGATTTGTCACTGGAAGTATCGGCAGTGTTGATTTAGTGACTTCTGTTGGAATGGCTGGTGCCATAGATGCTACTGCGGGTTTCAATATAGTTGCTGTTACAAATGGTTTTGCTGGTGGGATTACTGCTGCGGATGGGATTACTAGTTCGATTGGTGGGATGTTTGGCACTAGTGATTGTTGCGGCAGAGTTGTGAGCCTCGATGGGGCAGTGGCAATATTGCTTGATGGTGCTTTGATTATGAAAGGCATCCTTTTTATAGCAGGTGGGCAAAATGGTTTGCTGGGTTTGCCTTTGAATCTGAGTTTAGGCAGGACTTCTTTTTCAAAGCCTAGGCCTGTATTACCTTTGGGCTTGAATTCTGGTAGCAGAGGTTCATGTCGTCCTTGTTTGCAGTATCCCAAAGCACTCTGACCATCATATCCCATTCTTTGCATAATGAGGAGGCCTTTGCCATACTGTTCTGTAGGAAGTGTAACTCGCGGTTTATCAGTGGTGATGGGATCTTTATAGATCCATTCCGCTAGGTCCTCATCTTGTGTTTCTTCCTCTTGACTCTTTCCAAGGACGAATGGCGTCAAGGCACATGCTGGTATGATTAGTGGTTGCTGGAGTAACTGCTGTGGCTTACCATGTGTTCTAGGAGAAATGGGCATTTGTCCCACACAAAAGAGCTGACTCAAGTTGTATTCTCCAGGACCTTCCTCTGCGACTTTCATCTTAATCTTTTCTTGCTTGGGTATAGGGGTGTTTGAACTGGCAAGAGAGGCGGGATTTACATATGATGTGGAGGAAATGGCTTCCCTATTATTAGGAACAGTAATCTCTGGTTGATGGTTGATATTATGGCAAAATGCAAAGGGATTTGCATCACCCAGGATTGTGATCTCTGCACCATTATGTGGGAACTTGATACATTGATGGTAGGTAGATGGAACAGCTTGCATGGCATGTATCCAAGGTCTCCCTAATAATAGATTATATGGCAGAGGAAGGTCCAGAACCTGACAGATGATATGCTTTACCACAGGGCCCACTCGGATTGGTAGTACCACAGCTCCTTTGGATGAACGCTCTGCATCATCATAGGCCTTGATGGTGATCTTCTTGCGAGGATCCACTGATTCTACTGCATATCCCAATGCTGTAACCAACTGTAGTGTACAAATGTTTAGGCCTGCTCCATTATCTATCAAGACTCGCTTGATCCGATGCTGGTTGATAAATCCTTCGATGTGGAGTGAGGCGTTATGCGGTTGTTGGAAAGAAGAGTTGTCACTTTCAGAAAAAGTGAGACAAGGTGAGGACTTTAGATTTCCAACCATGGCTTGAAATTGGTCCGTATTTAGGTTTGCAGGGACTGACGCCTCTTGGAGTGCGTGATCCAAGATAGTTTTATGAGATGGTGATAGGCGTAATAGTTCCAAAATGGATATAAGTGCAGGGGTTTTATCTAATTGTTCCACAAGATTGTACTGCTTTGGGATGGAGGTGGTGCCTTGTGGAGCTGCCTTTATGGTGACCTTGCCACGATGTGTAACAACATTGCAATTTGAGGTGGGATTTTTGAAGGTGATAGTTGCAATTTGTTCACTGGCATCATACAGGTGATTTACAGTGTAGTTATACGCAGCCTGCGTATAATCAGTGGTATCAGTGCCTCGCCAGGAAGTGGAAGGACCCCTTTGATCTTGTGATGGAAGTGGATTCTTGAACATCTGATGATCATTATTGGTTGTTTTTGGGTCGTGTCCTTCAATCTCAATTTCTCCTCGATCAATAAGATCTTGAATGAGATCTTTCAATCGGTGACAATTACTTGTCTTGTGCCCTCATCCTTGATGGAACTCATAGTGTTCAGTATCTCTCCACCATGCTGGTTTGACTTGAGGTTCATAATTTGATAACTTAGGTAGAGTGATCAAATTCTGAGAAATGAGTTGTCGCATCACTGTTTCAATGGGTTCCCCTAAGGGAGTGTATTTGCGTTTTTGTTTTTGTGGACGAGGTCTTGGTTCATCCTGAGATGTGATGCGACTTTGATTAGGAGGAACATTCGTGTTATTTTGAGGTGGAGGATTTTGTCCTACAAATCGAACCATAGGTTGTGCATTTTGGATAGTTCGAGCATCCACAACTCCATCGTTGACGATATTCTTATTCTTGTTCTAGAAGTTCGGTTTATCACTATTGAAGCGCGGGCGAGGACCATCTTTTGGTTCATTAAAGATTTTGATGAGTCCTTTCTTGATGAGTGCCCTTTCACATTTTATACCCTTGGTGATCATATCGTTAAAAGAGTCTGTGTCTTTGACATCCAAGTGAAATTCCATTTCTTCGTTTAAGTTGGAAATGAAAATTTCCACTAGTTCTCATTCAGGTAACTGAAGAGAACATTTGCTAGACATTTGGCGCCATCGTTGCAGGAATACTGAGAATAGTTCACCTGGTTTTTGTTTGGTGTTGCATAGATCAGCCATGGTGATGTCGCGTTCAATATTATAAGAGTAATGAGATAGGAACTTCTGGATGAGTTCCTCAAATGTTCTAATGCCACCTGGAAGTCAGGAAAACCATGATGTGGTTGTTCCTCCCAAGCTTTGGGGAAAGAGGCTCATTAGGTATGTGTCTTCATATGCCACTTCAAGACAAGCAGAATGAAATTCTCGGACATGATCACGGGGATCCCCCTTTCCTCTATATTTTTCGAATTTGGGTGTTTCGAACCCGCGTGGAAAGGGTGGCATATAAAGATTCCTATCAAAAGGATAGGGACAGATGTCGTTAAGTGAAAATTGATTGGTCTTAACACCACTATGAAGTTGTTGGGCGAGATTCTCGACTTGTTGCCGCAACATCTCCATTTCATTTGGAGGAGGAGGTGGTGGGTTACCTCGAGGAATGTTATATCTGACTTGATTTCTACCCCTTTCCTCCTCATTGCGACTTTGTCTTTCTGATGCTTGTCTTATTTGGGCAAGATCAAAGTCAGAGGGGAGTTTGGCTCCTTCTTGAGCGAGTTTTAAGAAGTGAGCATCCGCATTGTTCCTGAGAATTTCATCAAACAATCTGTTAAAGTGAGGGTTATGCTGAACCCTTTCGATTGTTGACGGAGTGGGAGTACTTGGGTTTTCATCATTTACATTTCCTCCAAGTGCTTCTTGAAATTCATTGAGGTTGTCCTCTTCTTCCTCAATTTCTATTTCTCGTTGCCTTGATCGTGATCGGGTTTGAGCCATTTTGTTTACAAGTTTGGGTTTGAAGTTGATTGAAGATGACGATGAGTTGTTTGATGAAAGATGGATGATTTAGTGTTTTGTGTTGTATGGTGATCTCTAGCACGTTTAAGGTAGATGTAACCGAAATTCCTTCTTTTGAATTGCTTGTTTGTTTTGGATAGATTTTGGATGTGATAAGGTGTAGAGAAATCTGAGATGTGTTACAGATTTTGACTACCTAGTAATGAGAGGATTCACTCATGAACTAGTTTTAACCTGCGTAGATGTGTCTCTTAGGATGAGCTTATCCTAGATGTAGAAACAATCTAAAAGTGATGTGATGTGTTTTGATTTCAAGCAATATCTAAAAAGGGATCTTGGGACAAGAACCTCTGAATGTTTTGAGAGTTGGGATGGATTGATGGTGGAGTAATGATGTATGAATGAGATGATGGATGTTTTTTTTGTTTTCAACTTCGATCTTTCAATAAAAACTTTGTGTCACAAATGGAACAAACTCTTCTTCCTCTCTTTCAGGCGTTGGTGGCACTTCTCGAGCTGTGTTGTAGGTGATACAAATGTTTGGGAAGAAATTGGGATTAATCTTTCCTCCTTGATTTTTGTGATAACTCAGAGCTCTATATTGCATAAAAGCTCTGCGGTTCAATGATTCGGAATCAAACTCGTTTGTTTTACCTTGAAGATAGAGACGCATGCGATGTAGAAAGACTCTATGTGAGACAAAGATTTGTCTATTGAGATAGAAGAATTTCCTCCTTTTGATCAAAGCCTTTGAGCTTAATGGTCTTCTTTTCAAGGTGATATTCTGATGACACTTCTTCTTTCGCAAGATGTGAAGAATGGTCATAAATTTTGACTCTTTGTTGTTTGCACTTTGTTTTTGATGTTTTTGGTTGTTTTGACAGATGTTGGATGAATACTTTGTTTTTGGGATTGTTTTTCTGATTTTTCTTTGACAAGAAAACAAAGCAAGCACACAAACACAAGATTGTAGCCTCAAAGGCACAAATGAGTATGGGTTTAGATTAACCCAATCCTTGGACTTGTTTTTGACCCTTCCTTTAGATTTATTTTAAGGTGTAATTCCAAAGCCTGAAGTCGGCTCAATTCGCACTAGGTCTGTAAAACGAACACACTTCAAACACTTTTTATCCCTAAGGTCAAATGGCTAGTTGTGATAAATTTAGCCCACATCTTGATATTTCTTCGACTTTGGTACTACATACCTTATGAATCCCGTCGTGGCAGGTAAGGATGTGATATACTAAGTCTTGCACGAGCATAACAAATAGATGATCCCTATGATGGGGGAGTCACCACTTTTATCAAGCCACAACTGACTTTTCAAAAAGCTATGTTTCTACTCAAGGAAATATGTATGGTGAGTATCTTGGGAGCAAAACCTTCTATGCTCTTGCACTAAATTATACCTCAAATATCCTCAATCAATAGAACAGGTGGGCTACTACTTAAAGGTGTTTAGTCATGTTCGATGGCTTTGGACATAAGTTCATTCTGCAGTGACTCACTTAAGAGCCTTGTAACTGGTGGTGGGGCCCATTTGTCCTTTCAGCCAGTTACACTGTAGGAACAGCTATACCCAAGGCTACAGCTTTCGCTCTCACCTGATTTCTATAGCGGCTCGAAGGATTTACCGCTTGAGGTCATTCCCAAGAGTATCGATCCCTTGGCAGGCCTCTCTTAAAAAGATAAAATGTGAGCGTTACTAACACTTTTCTCTTGCACCTAGGACCACGAGAGCCAAGGGAGAGGATAGTGTGTGTTAGAAGTAGGTCCACTCGACTGACTTTTGTGCACAAGCGTGCCAAACACGAAATTCACTTGTTCTTTTTAATCCAACATTTGCAAATGTGATCTAACTATTTGGAGATGTTGCTCCAACAGTCATGGTGTTCTTTTTAACTTCAAAAAGCAATGTGTTTTTGTATTCTAGAATTTGAAATCCTGGTCAACTTAATGAAAAAAACACGTTTGCATGAAGGAAATTTTGTTTTTGGCCAAAAATAAAGACAAGTGGATTGTTTTTTTTACTGCACCAAAAATTTGAAGTGTGGATTGTGATTTTTTTTTTTAAAGTCCCAATTGATGCAAGAAAGAAAGTTTGTTTTGTTGATTTTAAGCACCAAAACAAAATGTATCCCTAACTAGAAAACAATGAAACTATTTTTTTGTGTTTTTAAGTTCTTTTTAAGCACTAAATAAAAAAAATTGTGATTTTTGTTGTGTTGTTAACCTGCACAAAGAAAAGAAACAAGTTAAGAAAATTAATGCTCACAGGGGGGGCTTCCACAAGCCTAATTTTTTGATTTTTCGGTTACAAGTCTATTTGGGCGACACTCTGTCGCAATAGCGTTATTCTGTGTTTTTGCATAAGCGCTGATTTATGCAATAGCGCTAGTCTGTGTGAGCAGAAGCGCTAATTTAAACAGTAGCGCTGAAAGAAAACCAAAATCCCGAATAGACAAACGCGCTAAAAGCGTGTCAATAGCGCTGAAATGGGGACAATAACGCTGAAATGCTTCAATAGCGCTGGAATGTTGTCAATAGCGCTATTTTAGTGTCAATAGCGCTAAAATAGATTTTTCAAAAGCGCTAAAACACGTTCAATAGCGCCGAAGCGCGACCTGTGTGGCAATTCCAACAAGAAAAATGTTAATTTCAAAAATAATCATCAGAAGGTTGCGTGTTCGATTCACATCGGGTTCACCAAATGACGCCCTCCTAAATGGCACACAATGTTAGTTTAAGATCAAACAACACAAAAACACACAAGATGTTAGAGTTAGTCAATAAAAAACTAAAGCATGAAGGCATTCCAAAAGAGACACTAAAAGAGACATGCTAAATATATCTAATAAATAGAACAAATGATCATGAGACATCTCCAACTGCCTCTTAGCATGGCCTTAGTTTCTTCTCCCTTGTTCCTCTCCTCTCCAAGTTCCAAAATAGTGTAGCTCTCAGCAGCTTTTTGCACTATGGATGCTTATGGAGGATTGAGATTGTAGTATAGCTCCAAACATGAAATGAAAAGCTATTTTAATGCTAAAATGATATATTTTAACCAAAAGACAAAAGATTAGATTGTTTATGCTAAAATGCTCTCTAAAATGGCTATAGTCTAAATGCTTACAAGTTTTCAGGATCTGGATTATGAAGGAATGGGCTCTATTTATAGGAAAAATGGAGCAATGGATGGTTGAGATTGAGCAATCTCAACAAGGGTCAGGATTGAATGATTTCAAATCCATGTGAGGGCTTTCAACCCAATCCCAGGATGACAAGTGTCAATGTGAGATAGGTTGAGAGGAAAGGGAATAAGCATTAAATGCCTGATATGACCTTGGGATTTTGAGTCAAGGTTGGTTGAATGAATAAACTCTTTATTCAAAGAATAAAGCTTTTATCCAATGGATAAATTCTTGTGCAAATGTGAAATGGATGAATATGGTCAAAACAATAAATGTTTGGGGAGACAAGATTGAAATAACCATAAATGGTTATGTAAGAGCCATAAATGGTCATGTAAGAGCCATTAGTGGTCTTGGAAGACTTTGGGGGTTAATTTGTTGAACACACAAAGCATTAAATGCTTTTCAAAGACTTTGGAGTCTTTGAGAAGTGACTCCATTTTGCTTAGGAATGTGACAATAATTAGGGGATGGATTAGGCTAATTAGGAAGGGGTTAGAAGAATCTAGAAGGGGATTAGATTTTGCAAGTGGATTTGGTAGGTGAGGGAAAATAGGATTTTATTAAAATAAAAATTTATTTATTTCAATAAATGTGTGCAAGTTGCATTTGTAGGAAAATGCAAGTGGGGTGGGGGATAATGATTTAAATAAATGTTAATTTATTTAAAAGAGGAATAGGGGGATTTTAATTAAATAAATTGATTTTATTTATTTAATTGATTGGGATTTGATTTTAATGAATTAATTAAAATAAATTGAATAATTTATTTAATTAATAGAAGAATGTTTGGGGATGAATTAATTAAATATTAATTTAATTAACTGATGGCTAGTGGATTTTTAATCAAATAAATACGAAATATTCATTTAATTGAAGTGGACAGATTTATGTGACTACAGATCTCATAGGCGATTATCCCTGAGAGTTGCCGGCCCCTAGCACCCAAACCCAAGGTACATCAAGTTGTCCCAGTAGAGTTGAAAGAGTCGATGGAGCTACAAACTCTTTAGGCGGCCACAACATTGACTAGTGCCATCATCCAGAATGGGACATAGTTAGCACACCCTCTTGTACTAAATGATGAGCCATTAGTTGCTCCAGGTGGCAATAGAGAGCCCATTCAACATATGTGCGTCAGTTGCTCGGGGATATGCACAGGGACAGATGATGAGGCCGTTGCAGATGGATCCAAATCTCATTTGTACATGATTTGCGAGAGTAGATGTCAGACCCGCACGGTTGAGGATGTGGTGCTGACAGACAAATTGATGGACATGTTATTTGGCCATCAGCCGCAGACACAGGTGTGTTGATTTGAATTCATAGCATTTTATTTATTAGTCACTTTAAATTTGTAATCAAATAAATGAATTTTTATTTATACATCGATTTAAATTGATACAAATAATATTTATTTCAGGATGCAACAATGATATCCCATACTCCTCCTGTAGTTACTACAACTGCAACTTCGACACCTGAGGTATAAATTTTGTAACATGTTAAAATAGAATAGTACACTTTGAATTCAAAACAATTATAATATATACTAACTATCTTTAATGCTTGGTCCAATTTTTGGTTTGTAGGTGTTGAGAGGGGACCAAATGTCCCAGATTCATGACATCATGCTCTTAGCGATCGATTTTGGCCTATAAGGCTAAACGGTATCATATTTTGTACACCCTTTTTTATGTATTGTTTTGATGGAATATGCAAGTCATTTCATTTTAGATTTTTAAAATTATGTTTAATATATTATCTGTACTAATATCTCATGTTAATTTTGTTTTTTTAGGGTACCCCTCCATGTCTAGGCCTCGTCCTAAGCAAAAGAATTCCTCGAAGACACCAAAACGTAGGAAGAAGACAATTGAACACATTTTTAGTTGTATAATTGTTTGAAAATGTTGAAATTGTCTTATTTGGGATTTGTAGATTGATTAATGTTTTTTGTCTATTTTATATATACAACAACCATTGAGCTATGTGGATTTGTTGAATGCATTTGATTCACTCGTGGATTGAGAGAGGGCGGAGGTATGTATCTGTACTTTATTTTCTTGATTTCATGATTATATGCATGTGTACATGTGAACTTGTGATAAATTATAATCTTATAATTTTTTCATACAAGAAATATCCATAGTTGCTTCATCAATGGTGAGCCCTCCTCCATGCACTGGGGAAGCATCTCAGGATGTGATACACTTTTGTTTGATATATTACATTAATTGTTTTTAACCTACAATACTTATCATTATATTAATTGTATTTAATCTTTGATCATTTTTTGTATAGGTGATAGTGGCAGTTTCTCCATCAATGGTCAGTCATCCTCAGTCCATTGGAGAAGCATCTCAGGCACCGGTAAGCCATTGTTTTCTATATTATAGATTTTAAGTGTTTTTGATGTATTTATGTTAGTACATTGTATTAATTGTGCATTTACTCTATGTGTGTGAAAAGTGGATTTGTATCTATATCTGTATCTGAATACACAACACTTCAATCAAGTCATTAAATGCATGGTTGGTAAATCAATAATCAACAATGAACAATAAACCATTACAAAGTGACCTATTGCCTTCTAGTAGATGTGAGTTTAGTTTTGCTCTCATATTTCCATATGTAACACCAGTGACTAGACGACACCTAAATGAAGGATTTAATCTATATGAGTATGAAATTGAGCTAAATGGATGTGAGATTAAGCTAGATATGCATGATTAATCTAACATGATTTTAAGCAATATGAATGAACATTAAATATGCAATAACTAATATGTAATATCTCAATGCACAAATCTCAATAAGCCTAGAGCAAAAACAACATAATAACAATAATCTCTAGGTTTTTTTTATGAGAGATGAGGGCCTGAATATATAGAAAATCCAGAGAGAGACCAACGGTCAAGTTCAATCAACAATGAGCGCCAGAGATTCTCCAAGAGGAAGCACAATCCAGGTGAATTGATGTGATTGGCTGCTTTTCTCAGCTTTAAAGGAAATTGAACTATTTTTAAGATAAAATCAGAAAAAACTGATTTATTTCATATTTTATATTTTGATATTTAATTGATTTAATTGATTTAATTGATTTAATTGATTTTCTGATATTTTTCAATTTAATTGCATTTTGATTTCTTTTCTCAATTTTAATTCTTTTTCCAAATTAATTCTTTTTTTTCCAAATTAATTCCATTTTAATGATTTAATGACAAATTGATTTATTAATTAAATATGCTAGGATATTTAATTGAATAAATAAGATAATTGATTAAAATGATTTACTTGGAATGATTAATTAATTAAATGATTATTTAATTAAATATTGAGTGATTTATTTGCCATGTGACATTGATGACTGAGAATTAATTAATTAGGTGCTCATGATTAATTTAATTTATCTTTGGTTAGGACCTTGGTGATGTAATCAAGATTAGGGGCCTATGGTTTAGATGACCTTTTTTAGGGTATTACATAATCTACAACAGCCCCTTTCGCGATTTAGCCATAATGTGGATCCATTTAAGTTTGTTTTCAAGAAAACTCCTAAGACTGACAAGGAGAGGAGAGCGAAGACATTAGATCCAAGATTAGCCAATGAGATAATCTACATTTCAATTTCAAAGAAATTATAGTTAATTGCATAGTTATGTTGTTAATTGTGAACTATTTTCTACAAAAGAATTCTAACTTGGCTTTTGAATTGTGGTTTTGTAGCCATCTATAGAGCCGTGTACTGCATCAAAGAGGCTCGATTTTGATGATTCACCGCAAGTTTAGGATCATATAGTGTTAGTTGTGGTCATAGAATGACCAATACATGTAGATATATTCTACATTTTTATTGTATAGCGATTTGGACATGGCATATGCCACATTTTTGTAATACTTGTATTGAATTGGCAGACATGCCTTTTTTTGATATATATATATATGTGTGTGTGTGTGTGTGTGTGTGTGTTTATATTCGATCCAATAAATATGTACTGAGTTCATTATTGTGTATTCGTTGTATTTCATGGCTGCCCTTTTTTAAAGTTAATTGATATAAAATATTGCAATCATGAAATATGATTTGATTAATTTTTTAAATGTTGAATTAACCCTACAAAACTCCTTGTATTCAATCCATTATTGTGTATTCATTGTATTTGGTGGCTGCCCTTTTATAAATTTAAATGAATATTTGCCTATGTAATCAACAATATGAATATAAACAATAAAAATCGACAATATGAATATAAACAACAATATGTGTGTGGTGCGAGAGCACCCTCATGCTCGCAATGGTCAAATTTTGGTTCTCGTGTTTGGGTTCATTTGCATCAAAGATGTAAAAATTACCCAATTGTTGTCAAAGTTGCTCAATTGTCGTCAAAGTTGTCAAAGTTTGGCTTCATTTGGATAAAAGATGTAAAAGTTGCTTAGTTGTTGTCAAAGTTGTCAAAGTTGTCAAAGTTGCAAGATAGGCTAGAATTGATTAGGTTCATCGTGTACACAAATCGACGTCACGAGCGCATCCGGGTGGGCAGGTTTACGCTAGGCATGCTCCTCTCATGCATCCCAAAGCGCTGAAATGTCAAGAGTCATATCCAAATAGTGTTTGGCATGTGGCTCATGATTTGTAGACCCGATTCACCTTCTAACAACATCTCTTTGGTTGGGTGAATCTCTTGTGTTGTCATGCCAAAAAATTTCAATTAATGTTCTTAGTGCATCAACAACAACCTTGTCTTTGCGTGGTAGTCTACCCAAGAATGCCCAAAGAGAATTATTGTTAGGTTCCTCTATTTTTTCCTGCCTCTGTAATGGTTTACTTAATGTTATTCTACTAATGTTTAATGACTTACTTGTTTTTCTTATCAAATGATCTTTTTTTATTTTCTTGTTCATTATGGTTGATGTAATAACACGTCGAGTAACATTATAATTTTTAGTATGTGATTTTGAACCAAGAGCTTGATATGCATCAAATAGATTTCTCACAACAGTTCTTTTTCTATTACTTTCGGATGACCTTAGGCCTAGATTTTTCATTGTCTCTCAAAAATTCAAATTTTTAATCATTTGAATAAGTAATTGACATCTTGTGGTTTGATTTAATTTTTCAAAATATTTTTGCCATATTCTTTTAATCATTCTCCTACACGTTCATTCATTCATTTTATCGAGCATTGGCTTCAATATATTTTCATAAATGTCAATTAGATACTTTGGTTTCCTATGAATGATTCTAGGAGGTGTTAACATCGGTGCATTGCATGCATTGTGTGCATTCAATTCATCAAATAGAGCAGGTGTATGTTCATCATTTACTTTATTATGCAATGTGGTCTCAGAGAAAGAGAGAGAGAGATGATGCACAATGGGTTTGTACATTGAGTCAAATACTAATATGTCTATCAAGGAAATCATAGCCTCTCGAGATCAAACTGTGGACCTTGGGATTATTAGGTCTACTCTTCATCCAAATGGTGACCACTACATGGCAGACCTAACTGCAATACAACAATATAAAGTAAGGGAGATAAAGGGGGTAGGATGAGAGAAAGAGTGGGGAGGGAGAGAAGAAGAGAGAGAGGGATGGGGTATGGATGAAGGAAGAAGGGGAGAGAGGGAGAGAGAGAGAGAGAGAGAGAGAGAGAGAGAGAGAGACCCTGTACGCTCTTGAGAGGGGGAGAGAGGGAGACAATACAAATCAAAGTTTTAAAACTCAGACTCACCATAGACTCGGCAAACCAAAAATTTGGACTTGGACTTAGACTCGTAAAAGACTCAGCAAGGACTTGAAAAAAAAACTTGTAGTTTTACAAAAAAAACATAAAGAAATTAATGCATTTAGAGAACATAAGTGTCGTAATTGAAACATTACACATGTCATATGATCTACAAACACGCAATATTTGAAATTTCATCATTCATAGTTCATAGTTTCAACTCTAAAATGTATAATATCAGTATAAGTTTATAAATGTTGACAAAATTATATATAATGATATGTCCAACTCCAAATGTGAAAAACAACAATGAACAAACCAAAGAGAAGACTACATCTTCCTCTTTGTATTTCTCCTAATATAGCTCAATTTTTTAGGCCTCGAGCTAGAAGTAGTAGCAATGGCTGTTGTGGTATCTAAATGGTGAGATGATTCTTCTTCAAAGTTAAAGTCCTCATCCTCGTCCTCATCTTCATCCTCATCTTCATCCTCCATTTCATCCAATCTTGCTCCTTCTACATCTTGTGTTGCTCCTGTCTCTATTTCTGCAATTTCTTCTTCGGTAAGGAGGGCATCGTCACCATCATTTTGTTCATTCACAGTCCAATCACCATATGGATCAATTTCATCCAAGTTAAAGGCCTCATGTGAAACACTCTCCACCTATCTAACTCGAAGGCGAAGGTTGTACCGAACGAAGACTAGATCATTGAGTCATTTTGTGTCAATCTATTTCTCTTTTTTGTGTGAATGCTCTCAAATACACTCCAATTTCATTCACACCCAGAAGCACTACATGGCTAAGACAAAACACAAATGACTATCTTTTGAAGATTAGGCGTTCTAGCACCATAATTCACCCACCATAAATCTATAAAAAAACATTTAGAAATATTAGAATTGAGAAAAAAATGTAACAATCAAGTTTGTAGTTTTTTCTTGCAGTATTGAACTATGTTACTAAATTTTTTACCTGGTTGTTGTTTTCCTCTCCTATTAATTGCTAATTGTAATGAGAAGAGTCTCCCCTCTGCACTCTTGTAGATCTTGAACAATGAACATTTCCAAATTCATAAATAGATAGTCAAAGTGTCAAACTCAAATTCAATAATGAACATTTCTGAATTCATAAATAAAGATAGAGCAATTGCAAATGGCAAATCTCACCTCCAACTCATCAAGAACCTTGTCTCTCAACTCAGAATTAGGTGCCATGTTATCAATGCATGCAATAACACCTTCCATGGCCTCCTCATCAGCCCTAAATGAATCAGAGAAATAGAATTTTGGGTTCAAAAAGTAGGCGAAGGCATGTATCAGCTGGTGGAGTTGGTTTGTCCACCTATGATCAATGATGCGCCAAATGATTTCACATTTTCTTGTATTTCCATGATAGTAATGTGAAATAGCCTCTTTGGCCCTATCCATGGCCTCGTAAATGAAACCCATTGGCATGCCCTCTCCATCTACCATACGAAGAACCCTTACCAAAGGTTCTGTCACCTAACAAAATGAAAACAAAATTTAAATTAGTACAAAATTAACCCCTAAAAAATAAAATCAGCAAATAGACAAGATTGTATAAAGTTTACTTTTGTGTTTTGTTACTTACCGCAGTCAAATCCTCTCCACTTTTGGTGAACCATTTATAAAAAACAATGCTCACAATATTCTCCGCTTCAGGTCTTTTGGAATATGCAGACCCCAACCAAGCATCAGACACAAACATCTACTTAAGATGAGGAATGGCACTAAGAATGCTTTGCAAAGTTATGAAGTAGCTAGCAAATCATGTCACTCCAGGTCGCACAAGGTCCTTGCCATTTGTGTGTTTTCTAATCAAAGCAAGAATCCAAGTATGGTTGTAGATGAATTTGGTGACACCTCTTGCATCTTCAACCACCTTTTTCACCCATCCAATCTTCCCAATGTCCTCTAGAATCAAGTCCAAGCAATGTGCAGCACAAGGAATCCATGTAATCGTAGGATGCCTCTCCATAAGCATTCTACCTACAAATACATATGCAGCTGTGTTGTCCGTGATAATTTGGACAACATTCTCAACTCCAACCTCCTGAACCACCCCATCCAATAGATTACACAAAGTCTCTACATTTTTTTATTTCATTTAAGACATCAATAGACTTTAGAATACCATTGCACCATTTGAAGCCACCAAGAAGTTGAGAAGAGTCATATTTCGTCCATCTGTCCATCCATCAGATAAAATGTTGCATCCTTTTCTCTTCCAATAATCATCAACCACAACTTGTGTATTTTTTACAGCTTTCTCTAGCAATGGCCCACTGAAGTCATGACCTGTTGGGGCCTTAAACCCCTTACCCGCTACTGTTAATGCATTAACCAAATCTTCCCATTACACATTGTTTGGTGCATTGAAAGATAGTTTATTGTAAAACCAAAAGTTTGAAGTTGTTATCCTTGCTTGTTCATGCTTCTCTCTATTCCATCCTGTACCTTCAAGTGAAGGTTGTGCACCTGGAACATTGTGTGGTACAAAAAAATTAGGGTCTAATCTAATAGGAGTGCCACTAGCCTCACCCTCATTGTCACCAAAAGATGAAAGTGACTAACAACTACGAGTGTGACCAATGGGACCCGAAGTGAACAATGTGGGATTCATTGCAGCTGCCATGGCTTCTTTTGTTTTTTGCCTTTCTTCCTTTTGCATATAATTCTCAACAAGAATGGCCTTTATCTCTAATAATCTTAGGAGTTGATTTGGGGCATGCCTCCACACCATATCCAGGTATTTGTGCAAGGTGGTATTTTAATCTATTGATTCCACCTGTCATCCATTTTGTACATTCGGTGCAAGTGACCTCCCCCTTTTTGCTTCCTGGAATCCCATATTTCCATGCTTTATCTCTTTGTCTTCCTGACCTTGGGGTTTCCCTTGGAGTTGAACTTGCCATTACTAATTTAACATGAAAAAAAAAATTAGCAGGGTTTTAAGGAAAATCAATAAAAAAAATGACAATGAATCATTTGGGAAAAATAGCATTCAAAAACAAGAAAAAAATGAGGAAATAACTGAGGAAAGGAAATAGAATTTTTTTTGCCAGCATATCCCCTTGTTTTTCAAGATTTTTTGGATTTTCAAAACATGGAAATGATTCAAATGAAAAAAGAAAAAGAGAAAAAATCCTTACCTAGATCTCTTTTGTTGATTTTATCTTCTTCCCCCTCCTCCTTCAAACCCTACAAACCTGCTATAACCAATCAAAAATGCTAAATGAGTTGAAAAACTAAAACAAAACTGAGTTTTATTGGATATGGCGTGTAAACTGTGTTGCGCGAGTCCATATGAAAGACTCGTGAGTCCAAGCAAAAGACTCACGCAAGTCCTTGCGAAAGACTTGTGAGTCCTTGGCGAGTCGACTTGTGGCTCCCATGGACTCGTGAGTCCAGGCAAAAGACTCACGCAAGTCCTTGCGAAAGACTTGTGAGTCCTTGGCGAGTCGACTTGTGGCTCCCATGGACTCGTGAGTTCGTGGCGAGTCCACGAGTCTTAAAAACACGATACACATACATACACACATATGTGTGTATATATACACTTAATATATTATATACTATATATAGACATATATATTATATATTATATATGTTATATATTATATGTATATATACATATTATATATACAATATCATATTATACACAGTCCCAAATTTTAAACAAAAGTAGCGCGTATGTGCTATTTTAGCTTTATTACCATGTACATGTTATTTATAGTAAAGATAGTGTGTACACGCTTCTTATACCATAGGTACCCCATACACACTTTTGACTTTTTAGGATTGAAAATAGGCCTGGATGACAAAGCTACAAGTTGGAAGTTTGATTTCCCTCAATTTCCCTCCTTTTTGACATGTTTTATTTTGTCAACTTGGTTTCTCGACTTTGTCATCGTCAGGTTTACACTTCATCAAGTGGGTATTTCTAAAATTGCCACCATATTTTGACCCATCTTCTGAGATTTCTAACCATATAATTTTTTTAAAATATGAACAACAATAACATATTATTATTGAATTTCTTTTATCAGTGTCTCCATAGTTCTCACAGACATACGTGTACCATTTTTTTAATAAATTTTGATCTACTTATCAAATTTTTAAAAACTTTATATATTATTGTATTGCACTTGATTCTTTACAATTTAAAAAAAATAGTATTTTCAATTTTTTTAGTGCAAGTTATGCTTCGTGCACGAACAAGTACCTAATTTTCAGGATGTGCTTGATTGGAAAACTCATAAAAAAAAATACTCAACAAAAAATTACAAAAAAATACACAACTTCTAGTGCTCACTCTTAACTATCTTTTTGTCAAAGGATTTGTCAAAATACTAAATCTAACTATGACTTTTTTGATGCGCACGTCAGACACTATGTTATGTTTTTCAAAAAAAATCAGAGTTTGTTTTTTTGCGCAAAGGATTTGATCCCCTTAATATTATCCAATTTTGAAAAAGTTTAGTAGTTTAGAAACTAGATTCAGAGCACTACAATATTTGTTCTTTGATTATCTTCATATCTCGAGTAGATGAATTTCAAATTTTTCCTCCAAGTTCAGGTTCACTTGATTTCAGACAAAAAAGTCCACTTCTACCCTCCTTTTTGACCACCATCTTTGTGCACTTACCCTTTTCTTTATTTTTCCATTCATTTGTTTTTTCTCTTTTGTTGATCTTTATTTATTTAATTTTTGTGTTTCCCCTACTGTATTTTTATGTTATTGCTCCCCCTTTGTCTCTTGTCTTTGTTACTTTTTAGTGTTATTTTATTTATTTTGTTTATCATTGGCTTATTTGTAGTCTTCCTCTTTTTTGAACTTTAGACTCCTTTTGCCTTGTTTTCAATTTTGGGTTTTATTTTTTTATTTTATGGGAGTTTTAGGCTTTTTGGTTCTTTTCATCATCCTTGGTCCTCATGCCTATTCCCTCCCTTCTCCATTCTTTATATTGGAACCTTGGTTTGTAGCTCATTATCTTTCTTTTGTTGAACTCTCTTACATCCTGATGATGGATCACAAAGTGTGATCCGAAATGTTGATGGTTAAAAATTTGCTTACACAATGTAATGCAGAAACAACAAACAACTCACATGTAGTTTAATTCTGGCATAATCACATAAATAATCATCACAAAGTTGATTTTATCGAATACAAATGTTAATAACATTACTTCTTCAATTGAATACCAAGAAAATATGCATATTAAACATTAATTGATATTTATAATAATTGCTATAGTAAACTAATGGTTACAAAGATATTACATAATATTCAAATATCATAGAAAATATAAATATACATTAATGGTTGACCTATTAAAAGCTTTCCATGCATCCCAATTAGTAGGTTGAAACACTTAAGTTTTTCACAAAGTAATATGATAGTCTCCATAAGTGGCATGACACCCACATATGCTATATAGTTGGTGAAAAATATTGTACAATAGTCTTAATATAGTTGCTACTGTTAGAATGAAAGAGAGGAAAACTGAGGGGGGGGGGGGGAAGTCAAACAATTATTGCAGATTATAAACCTTCTACCGGAGCAAAATGAAAACAACACAGTGAAAGATAAAGCATGATAGTACACAACACACAACACCAATATTTTGACATGGAAAACCCGATGAAGGGAAAAACCACGATGGGAAATCCTACCCACAATCAGACTATACTTATGTAGTAGTATGTGAAAATATTACAATGGTGATTTCACTTGCAATCAGGCCAATTGCCTAGAGGAAACTCCTCAACACAAAAGGGAAGTCTCACTGACTTACATAAACATCAGACTACAATCCAGAGGAAATGAACTATGGAAATAGCATCTCCTAATGCTTGATTACAGTTTCGGTTAAGCACAGTTGCTTGCCTTGCAACACCAAACTCTCCATAACACTTTGCTGAATGATTTATTTGTGTTCACACATTTACCTCTCTCTAATAATGTAGACAAATATCGATCACCAAATTACATAAACATATCTCCTATTTATACAAATCATCAACCTTGATAACAAGGTCGGCTAAACCCTCAACCCTCAACCCTCAGCTCATAATTACAAAAAATGTATTACATGATACAAAGATCGACCACCAGACTAATATTATGATTTACATTACATAGCATGGACCTAATTCAAATTCCCAAACAATTACATCCACTGGAAATCCCGCCAAGATCAATCGCAACACGTTACATCAATCGGGAAAAACCCTCAGTGTCAATAGCACAAAATATCCTACCATACCCAAATAGGATCACCAAATCTTCATGCCAGCCAATGTGAAGCCACCAAACAATTGGGACACAATCAAGAACACCTTTAGCACATTAAGAACCATTTCTAGAAGCCGCATAAAAACCACTTAACCATTTCATCAAATATCACCAACTGGGACCAAGAACATCAACCGACAATCTAGAACATAATCAATAGCTTCTGAAGCACCAAATCATGAACCAACTGAATATGAAATACATATAATCATCATGAATATCCTTCCAAAACCGCATCCAACAATCTGAACATACCAGAGCAGAATCTCTGATAACCTTTGCCAAAACCATGTCCAACTGGAGTAGGTCAGCAACCAACCAGAGCAGTGTTGACATCAATGACAACACATAATCAATTCCTCCATATTGCCAACAATCTCCACCTTTGGCATTGATGGCAACATTGAATGTGAAAAAACATCCAAGTGCCAAGGAATGCCAACAATCTCCAAGAAACTCTCTCCCAAGATAATAACAAAAGAACTAACTGATCTCTCCCCCATATTGGAATATGATTATATGTTTTTCACATGGACATCACTCCCCCTTTGACATCAATGACAAAGGGTTGATGCCAAGGTATTGAACCAATCAGCTGACAACCCCTCTGAGTAGCATCGCCATCTCATCAACCCAGGTTGGAAGATATTTCTGATAAGCTCACCGGATTGATGCATCTATGTATCTCTAAGTCTCTTCCAGAGGGGTGGTGACCCCCAATTGATTTATGAGATATTCAAAAGTATCTTTAGGCAATGCTTTTGTTATAATATCTGCAATCTATTCTTGAGTGGTCACATATACCAATCTGACTTCCTTTGCTTCAACCTTTTCTTTCAAAAATTATATCTTATAGATATGTGTTTTGATTTGGAATGAAATACCAAATTCTTTGACATATCAGTAGCAACTGTATTATCACAGTGAATAAGAATAGGCACATCATAAATTACCCTTATATCCTTCAACATTTGCTTCATCCATAAGATCTGAGTACAATTTGTTGTAACAACTACATATTTAGCTTCAACAATAGATAATGAAGTGCACCACCTGTAGTGCTCTTCTGGTCATCAACATCTCCTGCCCAATTTAAGTCTGTATAAGGACATAATCTGAAATCATCATCCTTTGGATACCATAACCCATAATTTGTTGTTCCTTTCAAATATTTGAATATCCTTTTGATAGCAATGTCATGATTTTCTCTTGGATCAGACTGAAATCTAGAAGCAATACAACATTCATTATATCTGGTCTGGTTTGAGTTAAGTATAGTAGTCCACCAATCATTGATTTGTATCGACTTGAGTTCACTTTAGGAGATTCATCTTTCTTTGACAATTTGCAATCGGTTATCATAGGGGTTCCAACTGGTTTTGAATTTTCAAGTCCAAATTTATGTAGCAATTCTTTCATATATTTAGTTTGACAAATGAAAATACCTTTATCAGTTTAAGTGATCTGCAAACCTAAGAAAAAATTAATCTCACCAATCATAGATATTTCAAATTCATTCTTCATGTCATCAACAATGTCATGCATAGATTTTCTTCACCTCCAAAAAAGATATCATCAACAAAGACTTCAATGATCAATATGTCATCATGATCAATCTCATAGTATAAATTGTTATCAGTATTACCTTTTCTAAATCGAAGCTTCAAAAGATGTTTATCCAATCTAGCATACTAGGCTCTAGGGGCTTGTTTCAATCCATATAAGGCTATCCTCAATCTGCAAACCATGTCCTTGTCCTCTGATAGTGAAAATCCATCAGGCTGCTCAATGTAGACTTCTTCTTCAAGATCTCCATTTAGGAATGCACATTTGACATCCATTTGATAGGAAAGAAATAGTCTTACTGCTTCAATCCTTGCAACCAGAGCATAAGTTTCATCATAGTCAATTCCTTCTTGCTGTGAGTATCCTTTGCAAACCAATCTAGCTTTATTTCTTACAACATGTCCTTCATTTAATTTGTTTTTGAATACCCATTTAGTTCCAATAACATTTTTATCTTTAGGCCTAGGAACTAATTCCCATGTGTTATTCTTTTCTATCTGATTTAATTCCTCTTCCATTGCTTTCATCCAATTCTCATCTTTACATGCTTCAATGATTGATTCCGATTCAATTTGAGAAATTAAACATACCTCTTCATCAGCTAACCTTCTTCTTGTCATCACCCCTTTTCTCTTATCTCCAATGATATGATCTTCAAAATGATTTAGCTTTACATACCTGGGAGCCTTTGGATTATCTTGACTTTCTGACTCTTTATGCTCTTCAATAGTTATTGTGGAATTTTTTGATGTTACCAGAGCAACTGGATCAATGCTCTGATCCAATTCTTGCATTGCCAGTTCTGATTTGACAATCTCATATTTCGGTCCATAGTCATATGATTTGATCTGATTGTTACTTTGCTCATCCACTCTGATATTTATGCTTTCCACTATCCTTTGCAATCTATTGTTAAAATACCTATATGGTTTGCTTTTAGTGGAAAAACCTAAGAATATTCCTTCATCACATCTAGGATCAAATTTTCCCATTCCATCATCTCTTCTGATATAGCATTTACTCAAAAAATTATGAAATACTTGACAGTGGGAGTATGACCGAACCATAATTCATAAGGAGTCACATTTATGTGTATTCTATTGAAAGTGTAGACTGCAGTATTGATAGCTTCCCTCCAACAAATATTGGGCAATTTGGCTTCCATCATCATTGTCCTTGCAACATCTAAGATAGTTCTATTCTTTCTTTCCACTACTCTATTCTGCTGTGGAGTTCTAGGTGCAAATAATTGTCTTCTGATTCCATGTTTCTCACAAAAAATGTTGAATTCACTGGATGTAAATTCACCACCTTGATCTGATCTTAAGCATTTTATCTTCAATCCCGTTTCTGTCTCTACCATAGCTTTGAATATTTTGAATTTTTCAAGGGCTTCTGATTTTTCTTTAAAAAATCAACCTACATCATTCTAGAGTTATCATCAATAAGCAACATAAAGTATCTATTTCCTTGAAATATTTTAGTCCTTGCTGGACCACGTAGATCAATATGAATAAGATCAATAATTTCATTAGATCTATCATGTATTCTTTTGAAATAAGTTTTGATTTGCTTACCCATTTGACATTCTCTACATACCAGATTACGAGGCTTGATGATCTTGGGTAAATCTCTAACAACCTTGGTTGAACTGATCTTTACTATGCAATCGAAATTCACACGACACATCCTTTTATGCCATAGCCAACTTTCATCAATCTGAGCAATCAAGCAAGTCTTCTCACCGAAGTTCAAATGAAAGATATTTCCTTTGGTCTGAGTTCCAGATGCAATTTCCAATCCAGATCTATTGATAATCTTGCATTTTCCATCTTTGAATTGCAAATGAAATCCTCTATCCACCATTTGTCCTACACTAAAGAGATTATGCTTCAAACCTTCAACATAATAAACATTATCAATATTGTTCTTACCATCCAAGGATATTGTTCCTTTTCCTTTGATCTTCCATGCCTTGTTGTTTCCAAATCTGACTAGTCCACCATCAAATTCTTGTAGAGTTAGGAATTTCCTCTTATCATCGATCATGTGGTGTGAGCAACCACTGTCTATAACCCATTCATCCTTCTCTTCAATTTTAGTAGCTAGGGATTTCTCCTCAGTATGAGTTGTATCATTGACAGGTTCAAGAGATTCATCCTTGATAGCAACAAAGACCCAATCTTTTCCACTACCTGAGCTTCCATTACCGGATCCACTTACAGGTTCGTCATCATTAAAATCATCAGTAATACAAAAATCATCATCACCAGCATAGTAACATGATTTGTCCTTATTCTTTCTATATTCAGGTTTGATTTGATATTCCGGATTAGGTTTATAATTCTTAAAAAATCTTTCATGATTCGTTGTAGCTCTTTCAAGACACTAGAAGCAAAATGACCAATCTTATTGCATGAAAAATATTTAAATGGAACTTTTCCTTCATACTTACTCCCAACCGGTTCTTTAGGGATTCTTTTGGCAATTAGGGCTTCCAATTCTTCAAGTTCTCTATTCTCTCTTTCAATGTCTTCCATCTCTTTAGCATATAACTCTTTCCAATCTATCTTCTGCTTACCGAAGGCAAATGCTTTAAATATAAATTTTTATTTTAGTAGCATTCTGATCTCCAAGCTCTTCAAGTTCAAAAACAATCAATTTCCCAAGTAATGTATCTCTGGTAACAGGGGTATTTGACATCGTTTGAAGTTCATTTATTGCAATAGCTTTTATTTTGTAAGCCAAAGGTAAAACTCTTAGAATTTTTGAAACAATCTCATCTTCATTAACTGTTCCACCGCAACATTTGATTCCCATGAGAATTTCATTCACTCTATCCATGAAAGAACTTAACTTTTCATCTTCTTCCATCTTCAAATTTTCATATCTCACCCGATAACCTTCAAGTTTTACAATCTTTATTGCTTGGTCGCCTTCATATAGAGTTTCAAGCTTCCACCATATTTGCTTTGCATTTTCCAGCTCTATGATATTCAACAATTTTTCATCTGATATGGCACTTAACAATGCTTCTTTTGCTTTGACATCATTATCAACATTCTTCTGTTCATCAACAAGTGCTCGAATTCCAGAACTAGGATCATGAGGTGTATAACCTTTTTTTGTTATCTCCCATATCTCAGCTCCAAGACATCTCAAATGAATCTTCATTCGCCCCTTCCATAATTTTTAATTTGTACCATCAAATCTGGGACTCTCCTTCTGGTAGAAATTAGATGAAGAACTTGATGCCATCGAATCTCCTCAAGCAGTTAGGCTTCTGCAGAGAGGACCTCACTCTGATACCAATTGTTAGAATGAACCTGAGGAAAACTGAGAAGGGTGGGGGGTGAATCAGTTTTCCACAAGTTAAACAATTATTGCAGATTATAAACCTTCTACCAGAGCAAAATCAAAACAACACAGTGAAAGAAAAAGCATGAGAGTACATAACACACAAAACAATATTTTGACGTGGAAAACCCGGTGAAGGGAAAAACCACAGTGGGAAACCCTACCCACAATTAGATAATACTTCTGCAACAATATGTAAAAATATTACAATGGGGATTTCACTTGCAATTAGGTCAACCGCCTAGATGACACTCCTCAACACGAAAGTGAGGTCTCACTGATTTACATAAACATCAGACTACAATCCAGAGGAAATGAACTGTGGAAATAACATCTCCTAATGCTTGATTACATTTATGGTTAAGCATAGTTACCTGCCCTGCAACACCAAACTCTCCACAACACTTCGCTTAATGATTTATCCTTGTTCGCATATTTACCTCTCTCTAATAATGCAGACAAATACCTGTATATGGTGAAAATGGATAACAATAATAACAATATTGAAAGGCTAAAATGAATCCAACCACTAAACCCTAGCCTAACAATGAACAAAGATCCACCATAACATATGAAGATAACCTAAGACAATGCAAAATAACTCAAAATCACAAAGATTATACCATCACATGTCCAATAGGGTTTTGATCTCCATTCCTCCTATCTCCATTGAGCTTGCTTGATATATTTGCTCTCAGATTTTTATATGCACAAGAGCTCAACAAAGAACGGAATGTGGTTGCAAGTAGGATCGTAGTGTATCCAAGTACTCCAAAATCAATCATTAGTCATTAGGGTTTGACAATGAAGAAAGCATCTTCTTAAATAGAAGACCCAATGAGAAATGGAGGGTTAAGATTGAGAGGTGTAAAAAGAGAGGTCGGCTAGGATTAGAGGGTAGGTATAAGAAATACCAAAATAATGAAAGAGGTAGGTAGTGTATGAATTAAGAGATGAATGACATGTGTCATGCGTAAAAAGGTTAATGAATTAATTAAATAAATAAAGATTTATTTAATTAATAGAAGAAGTAGGACAATTAAATAAATAAAACATTTATTTAATTTAGGAAAAGGATAATTTAAATAAATAAATGTATTTATTTAAATGAGAAATAAGGCTAGAAGAGGATAAATGAATTAATTAAATAAATAAAAATTTATTTAATTAATAGAAGAATTAGGCTTAGATAATTAAATAAATAAAATATTTATTTAATTAGACATGACAATTTTGAGTGTCTACATTTTGCCCCTCTTTGAGACAATGCGGCTTGTCGCATTGTTTCAAAGAAGATAAGATGAACTGATACAAAGTTGCCCCAGTATGGGAATGATATGCCCCCTCGAGAGATTGGATGAAAATGTCTGAAAAGATTGCAGACAATCTCTCGATAAGAAAGACGGGATAGAATGGATTGACCGGATAAGGTGACAAAGTCACAGGAAGAAGAATACTGACTCGGGAAATGAGGGCGAGGGCTAGGGTAGGCTATAAGATAGACCACGGGCAAAAGACATCCTCATTGTCATCCACACCCTTATGAGATCACATTGCAGAGCGAGAAAAGAGCAGCAGCAGTCAGCAGCGATGGCTTTGGTTCATAGATTTGACCGCGTTTGTCGATTCCAGCAACCAGCAGATGCAGGAGAGCCGGTAAGTACCCGAAAACCTCCTCGTACTTTCACGCATTTCAAGTTTTGTCATTAATGCATGCTAAGTAGCAATAAATGCGCTAGGAATAGGGTAGTTGAAATATGCAAAAATGCCCAACCGCGTCTGTGTTAGTGTCAGGCGCGTCTGTGTCGGACAGGCGCGTCTGTGTCGGGTCCAAGCGCGTCTATGCCTGGAACCGCGTCTGTGCTGAATACGGACGCGTTTGTGAAATGTAGAAGCGTCTGTGCCCTGTAGGGGCGTTTATGTCATGTAGGGACGTCTGTGTTCCCTGGTCGCGTTTGTGCATGGCATAGGCACGTTTGTATTCAGAAAACGCGTCTGTGTTGCAGAAGCGCATTTATGCAGTCTATAAGCGCGTTTAGGAGTTAAAAGTGCGTTTGTGTGTCAAAATGCATAGGTTGAGTCTTCTAGGTCAAATCAGCAGTTCTGTGATGAACATACGCTGTCGATTGGATAAGCTGCTGAGAGGATACACTCAAGCAGGTCCTCTAGGAAGACTAGGATAGATCAAGGCACTTTGTGATGAACAGGGAGCACCAAGATAGGCAGCACTTTGTGATGAATAGGGAGTGCGAATGTGAGTGACACTTTGTGATGAACAGGGAATGTCACACACGTAGTACTTTGTGATGAACAGGGAGTACTACTAGGGTAGATAGCAACACTTTGTGATGAACAGTGAGTGTCACTAAGATAGATAACCAAATGCATTTAGATAGCAAGTAGCATTTTGTGATAAACAGTGAATGCCACGATAACTGACAAGATTGATTGTGTGACTGCAGGAGTACTTGCCGATGTTGGAGTCACGGGAGAGATTCCCATCGACTCAGAGGTTGCGACCAGAGTTGTCGATCCAGGATAGGATTTCCATTGAGGAGATGGGTCTTACACATGTGCTATTTGTGCCTGAGTTTCGGGCAAACATGGGTTTGCTGACTGCGTTGGCTGAGAGATGGCACTCTGAGACGTGCACGTTTCATCTGTCGATGGGTGAGATGACAGTGACACTGGAGGATGTTTACAGGATTTTGCATATTCCGATCGATGGAGAGTTGATTCCATACGATCGAGATGGTGACAGGGAGGCACTGAGACGGGTATTCCAGGATCCCGGGTTGGAGATGCGAGCAGGTCACGTAGCCTGGGATACCATGACCGCCACAGGTTTAGCTTTGCCAGCGGTTATTGGAGGAGCCATCAGTGGTTACTTGTGTCCAGACAGAGCCACACGGGGATTGGCAGTTGGCTGGGGAGGGGCATTGGAGACGCTCATGATAGAGCACACCAGATATGCATGGGGGCCATGTGTCTTGGCACATTTATACTATGAGCTGCATCAGTTTGTGTATCACGGATCAGTGGGCTTGGGCTGCGGAGTGACTCTCCTTTAGGTGTGGGCATATGAGCACCTTCCCATCACACGGCCTATTCACTTCAGGGGCAGAGGGCATGGACGGAGTTTCGTGCATTTGTACGATATGATTACATCACAGCCTCGGATTGGTCGACTGGAGCATTGGAGGCGCGTCATAGATGACATTGACATGGTTATCTGGAGGCCGTACCTGGGGTGCGAGGAGTGGGATGACGACGCTTTGGAGCTACCCTATGCATTCAAGAGCAGGTATCTGATTGGGCGGACGCCCTATATTCTGGAGAGGCAGCTTGTTGACAGGGTATGCAGACAGTTCAGCAGGATTCAGCAGATGCCATGAGGCTCGGGCATGTATGCCCGTACAGTCAGAGATCAGGTACAGTTCGGGCCGCTGTTATCATATGATCAGGCCGTGACACAGCTGGCAGAGATGATGCCATTACCATGGGACATGTGGCCGGAGGTAGAGGATGCAGGGATGGACGCAGAGTACTCTGCATATTGGGCAGAGCATCCCTTTCCGAGATTGACAGATCCGGGAGAGCTGCTGGAGGGAGAGGTGGGAGGGGATGATGATGATGATGGTGGAGGGGATGGAGGCAGGGGTCGACGGAGGCGGAGGGGAGTGGTGGGGGAGAGGCGAGTAGCACCTCGGAGGGAGGGAGGACAGGAGAGAGCAGCTCAGGTGGTGAGGGGTCGAGGTGGATTGCCCCTACAGGTACCAGCAGCACAGGGTCCTAGAGTGCAGGGACCTAGACAGGTGCAGGGACAGGGACAGGCACAAGGACAGGTACCTATTCAGGCACCTAGACAGGTGCAGGCAGAGGCACAGGTACAGGCACCTGTAGAGGAGGAGCCACAGGCAGAGGCTGAGGGTGGAGATCCTGAGGAGGATGAGCTGTTGGAGCTGCGAGAGATCTGCCAGGGCCAGGCAGACGAGATCGAGGAGTTGGAGCGGGAGAGGGATCGCCTCAGGATCAGGCTCAGGGACACAGAGCGGGAGAGAGACCAGGCCATCCAGAGATATACTGAGGCCGAGACACCTCTAAGGGCAGGGAGGCGGGCAGCAGAGGATATAGGGGCAGGCTACGCATATGTGCTGCGAGCCGGAGAGGAGATCGCCTATTGGAGGGATCTGTACTATGGTGCCATGCCAGCGGATCAGCGGGCGAGGAGCTTCCATAGATCATCGCGCACAGCGACGGCTACGGGAAGGAGTCGTAGGAGGCAGGCATCCAGCGGTGGGGTCATGGGTCCTCCACCACCACCAGACAGGCAGGGTGATCCCGGAGCAGGTCCATCTACAGCTCAGCGTCCGTCGAGGCCAGGCGGCTCCGAGGGAGGGAGTTCATCATAGCCATAGAGGGCTCCCTTGTATCAGTATATGTACCATTTTTGTATTGTAGACACCTGCGGGTGATTTTGTAGCCATATGATTCTTTTGACATCATTGTATCATGACACTTTTGATTATATATGAGAGATGATCCATTTTTTGCGGCAGCTATATGCATATGTACCTTATGTGATGAGATGTTCTTATGTGATGCTTATGATATGGATGCTTATATGATGCAATGCAATATATTTTTGTTCTTTTATGTTGTATATGCGATGCATGATGCAAATGTAAATGTATGTAATGCAAATGAATATGATAATGCAAATGATTATTTTCATAATAAAATGTGAGATGTGCTAACATGTGTTGTATGCAGGATGTGATGCAATTGTGATATCTATATGGATGTATGAAATGCTTATATGTGGTGATGTAGGTGCAAACTATATGAAATGCAAATGTTTTTGGTGTGTCATCATACTCAGTCATGTGATAGCAGGCTACGCGGACTCGAGAAGGATGATGGAAGTCCATCAAGAAAGGGGGATGAAAGATAGAAGATATGAAAGTGAAAGAGCTTCTTGTGCGTTATCATCATTGAGCTTTATTATGGCAAGTAGGTTATGACAATCGAGGCATATGTTTGACCCAGAAAGTCATTGTACCTGTTTGCATGGAGATAAGACAGTCATAAAAAAGGAATGCCCCAGTTCATACTAGACTCACAATGTCCTCATATCCTTGGACAAGTCATAGCATTACTAAAAAGACAATCCACAGACAGCAAATGCAAATAGGTGATGATACCCCATCCTCGCCTTTCTAGTCAAAGACATCCTGGAGATAGAATCTCTAGTCAAAGACATCCTGGAAAAGCTAAAAGACATGTCACCAAAAGATAAAATTAAAAGAAAACCAAGACTCGACACCAACATCCACTGTAGTCCTCAAGTTTAGTGTCTCTTGTCACTTGTTTAAGTCATGTTTGATTGTGGTCACAATGTTCACTTTCACAAAAAGGATAGATAGCACTGAACCATATGTTGTCTGAGTCTGTTGAAAGATTTGATTTGTTGAAGCCCATTGTTGCTGCTGTGTCTCATCTGAAACTGATTGAATCCATGAAACTGATACTTTATTGTGGAGAAGATGAAACTTTATTGCAGATCTGCGATGCAAATGTTGCTTTATTGCGGATTGTGTGCGGATAGACTGAAGGAAGCTGGAAAAAACTGTACTCCTCGAAACATGTGATGTTCTCAGTTCCACACCCATCCTTAGACGTAGGATTTGCCTTAGCCACAGATAGGATCGGATTTATTATGGATGGAAAGGGATGTGAAAAGGGAGATTTATTATGAATGGCCAACCAATCTTGGGTAGATCAATAACAAGCCATGATGGGAATGGGTAAGTTTATTATGAATGAATAGGTTGTGAGTGTGTGCAAAGTGAAATGATGAAAGAGAATCCTGAAGGAGGGAGGAGCAATGTCTCTACACATGGCGCTGGTGACCCAGTTTTCACCATGGTACTTGCCCAGGGCGCCACCGAAGTGGTTTTCACCATTGGACAAAATTATTTCTCTTTACTTTTTTCGATTTTTCAATTTTTTTTGTGTCACAAGGTGCCTGTTTGCCAGGTTTTCACCAAGTAACGATTTTTTTGTTTTATAATTTTTTTGTACTTTTTTTTGAAATTTTTGATTTTTTTGTATTTTTGCATTAGGATATTCCAGAAAATTATGTGTAGAACCTGCGAAGATGCATGTTGTTGATAGGATCCTCCAAGGGTTCACCTTCTGTAGTTGAGAGCTGATATGCCCCAGATCCATATACCGCTGTGATGATGTAAGGACCAAGTCAGTTTGGTTCGAACTTGCCCTTCTTATCTCTGTCTTGCTGATTCTTGGGGTTCTCTCTGAGGACTAAGTCACCTACTTCAAATGTGCGAGGCTTGACTTTATGATTGTAACTGTGACTCATTCTTTGTTGGTAAGCCTTGAGATGATTAAAAGCAGTGTGTCTTCGTTCCTCCAGCAGTTCTAGTTCTTGTAAGCGAGAGACCCTGTAGTCTTCATCGTTGATTATGTTTCTCAAGGAGACCCGTAAAGAAGGTAACTCGACCTCAATAGGCAAGATGGCTTCAGAGCCGTAGACAAGTGAGTAGGGTGTAGCTCCTGTAGGTGTGCGGACACTGGTACGATAGGCCCAAAGTGCGGGATTGAGTTGGACATGCCAGTTACGGCCAGCGTCGTCGACTGTCTTTTTAAGGATTTTGAGAATTGTTTTGTTAGACGCCTCAGCTTGGCCATTACCTTGAAGGTAATATGGTGTGGAGAAACGATGGGAGATATGGAAGCGCTCACAGAGTTCACGAACATCCTGATTTTTGAAGGGACGCCCGTTATCAGTAATAATGGAAGTAGGAATCCCGTATCGGCAAATGATGTAGTTCAGGATGAAAGTAGCGATTTGTTTCCCAGTGACTTGTGTGAGAGGCACGGCTTCAATCCACTTTGTGAAAAACTCTGTGGCTGTGATAATGAATTTATGTCCATTGGAAGAAGGAGGGTGAATCTTGCCTATGAGATCGAGTCCCCACTGACAAAAGGGCCAAGGAGATGCAAGTGGTTGTAGTTCTTGTGCTGGTGCATGTATGAGGTCTCCATGAATTTGACACTGCTTACACTTCTTGACAAACTGATATGCATCTTTTTCCATAGTAGGCCAGTAGTATCCAGTCCTGATGAGTTTCTTGGCCAAGGTAGGACCACTAGTATGCGGACCACATATCCCTTGATGCACTTCTCGTAACGCAATCTGAGCTTCGTCATTCTTTAAACATCTAAGAAGGGTGCCATCTAGACCTCGTCGGTATAGGATATCTGCTAAAATGACGTATCGAGAGGATTGGCGAATGAAAGTGCGGTGTTGATTGTTCGATAGATCAGGAGGTAAGATATTCTCGTGAAGGTATGTGAATATGGAACCATATAACTGGGATTCAGGACCAACAACACATATCATTTCCGTAGGAGTGATCTCATATGACGGAATCAGTAGGTTGTCTACCAGGAACTCATAGCAGGTCTCATTTTGCGGTAGATCAATGAGCGAAGCAATTGTAGCCATGGCATCAGCAGCGCGATTCTGTTCTCTTGGTATCTGCTCAAACTCTATCTTTGCGAAGTGCTGTTTCAGATCATCTACCAGTTGTTTGTAAGGCATTAGCTTTTCATCTTTTGTTTGATAATCATCAGTTGCTTGACGGATGACAAATTGAGAATCCCCAAAAACACGAAGTTCTTGGATCTTCCATTGAACTGCAATTCTTAACCTAGTTGTTAATGCCTCGTATTCCGCTATATTGTTAGTGCAAGGAAATGACAAGCGGTATGACTTTGGTATAGAATCGCCTTGAGGAGTTATAAAGAGTATACCCGCTCCTGCCCCGTGCTGTGTGTATGAGCCGTCAAAATATAATTGCCATGGCTTTGCAGGTGATATTGTTAGAATGGACTTATCTGGAAATTCTGACTGTAGAGGAGCATCATCTATCATGGGAGCATTTGCCAGTTGATCTGCAATTGCTTGTCCTTTTATAGCTTTTCTGTCCACGTATTCAATGTCGAATTCACTCAAAATCATTACCCACTTGGCCAGCCGCCCAGTAAGTGTAGCTTTGTTGAGAAGATATTTTAGTGGATCAATTCTGGCAATCAACTTAATCTTGTGAGTGAGCATATAATGTCATAATTTTTGTGAAGCAAAGACCACAGCGAGACATGCACGCTCGATTGGTGTGTAGTTTAGCTCATATCCCACCAATGTGCGACTGATATAGTAGACTGCTTTTTCCTTGCCGTCAGGTATTTGCTGTGATAGGAGTGCCCCCAGTGCCGTTGGAGTAGCTGATATGTAAAGTAGCAATGGTTGATCTGGAATTGGTGGCATCAAGACTGGTGGGTTCAAAGATAGTCTTTGAGCGTCTGAAAAGCCTGTTGACAGTTCTCATCCCATTTGAACTTGATGTTTTTGTGTAGCAGGTGCTGGAAAGGATTACACTTATTTGCAAGTTGTGCTATGAATCTTCGTATGGACTGGAGTCTCCCTTGTAAAGATCGAAGTTGACTGATATTCTTGGGTGGCAGCATGTCCAAGATAGCCTTTACTTTTGCTGGATCGGCCTCGATTCCTCTTTTAGACACAATGAATCCTAGGAGCTTCCCGGAGGTTACTCCAAAGACACATTTCTTTGGATTTAGTCTTACCTTATATTTTTCCAGCCGATCAAAGACAACCGAAAGTATGTCCAAGTGGGTGTCTCTGTCTATTGATTTTCCCAAAAGATCGTCAACATAATCTTCCACGGTTATGTGCATGAGATCATGAAAGATAGTAGTCATAGCTCTTTGATATGTGGCGCCTGCATTTTTCAGCCTAAAGGGCATGACATTCCAACAGAAGGTTCCCCATGGACAAGTGAATGATGTTTTATGTTGATCTTCAGGTGCAATCTTGATCTGATTATATCCAGAAAATCCGTCCATTAAAGATAACATTTCATGGCCTGCTGTGAGATCAACGATCAAGTCAATATTTGGTAATGGGAAGTCATCCTTTGGACAAGCTTTGTTGATGTCTCTGAAGTCTGTACATATTCGGATGCTGCAATCCGGTTTGCTGACAGGTACTAAATTGGAAATCCATTCGGGATAATCAATTGGGCGTATGAATCCGACATCCAGTAATTTCTCCAGCTCTGCCTTCACTAGCAATGCCACTTGTGGATGCATTTTCCTTAATTTCTGCTTTACTGGTTTTGCCCCCGGTTTGACTGTTAAATGATCCATCACCAAATCCGAGTCTAGTCCAGGCATATCAACGTATGACCATGCAAAGTTGACTTGTCGTTCCTTGAAAAAGCTTATGAATTTTGTCCTCTCAGCCTCTGTCAATGATTGAGCCAAGAATATGTTGTGTGGAACCTCTGCTGTACCAATGTTTGTCTTTATAGTCTCCTCTACCAACATGGATGATTTTTCCTCGTATGATGCTGGGAGAATGTCGAGCCTTCCATCTTCGGGTGCCTCAGAGAGGTTTTCGCCCTCAGATACGTCCTTTCTTTTTACTTTTTTGGGGTCAGATAACGCCACAGTGTGGTTTTCGCCATAAGACCCTTGTTTTGTTTTTATTTTCACATTTTTGCGACTAGAAGGCCCGACACCCTCACCAAAGTATGCTATGTTGTTGAGCTCTATGGCGTATCCTACTTTGTGGTCTCCAGGGGGAAGATCATCTCGAATGCCAAGGTAGTCGATAATAGCTTCGTCATTTTGAAATGTATCAAATTGTGCTGGTCCTTCATGATCCCAGTCAATGAGTTGAGGATGAACAAGGGGAAGGTCATTAGTGTTTTCTGAATTTGCTGGACTAATAGTGAAGATGTGGTTATATTCAGGTATGTCAAGGCAATCGTCGAGGTCATCGATGGCACTCTCCTCATCAGTTTCGATCATGAGCGAATCCAAATTGTCATCACTAGTAGAGCCTTCTGGGACAGGTGTCCTCATCCTATGTGATTTTGACCTAGGACCTTGAAACGAAGCTTGTGCGGGATCCTTATGGGTTGGTTCTTGACCAACTCTGAACTTTTTGTAAAATTCCTCCTCCTCTGTGGGTTCATCTGGCTCTCTGAATGTCTTGTTGAGCTCATAGTCACTGGAAGATTTATCTGAACCCCATTCCCACTCATTGGAGTCTGTGGAATAGTAATCCTCTTGTTGAACTGCAGCAACTTTGATTTGCCATACCTCTTTTGTTCTTTTATTATGTAGTCCGGGATTCAGAAAACCAAGCCCCTTGGAGCGTTCCCTTCTTGTAGTTAGCTCAGGTTGTAAGGGCTCCATGACACCTTCTTTGCGTAGTCCGAGAGGGCTTTTTCCATCATACCCGAATCTTTGCAAAATTTTGAAGCCTTTGCCATAGTTTTCACAGGGTATAATAATCTGATCATGGGTGTCCTCTTCAACGTCCTTATAGAGCATTTTATATAAATTTTCTTCTTCTAGTTCACCCCATTTTTGAAAGATGGTAGGATCCCATTTGAGCATCATGATGGAGATTTGCTTGTTAGGATGTGGCCTCCCATATTCCTTGGGAGAGGTCATGACTTGTCGTAAAAACATTGTTTGATTCAAAGTGTATTCTCCCATGCCTTTGTCTTGAAACTTGGCTCTAAGTTCACCTTGTTTGGATGTCGAGGGCTTTAATGACTCAGGATCAATATATGCTGAAGAAGGAGTAGCCTCACGATTGCTAGGGATGATAGTCTCAATATGTGATCTCAAGTTATTACAATATATGAATGGATTTGGATCACCATTGACCGTTACCTCGACTCCATTGTGAGGAAACTTAATGCACTGATGGTATGTTGATGGGACTGCCCTCATTTCATGAATCCACGGACGTCCTAGCAATATGTTATACGTGAGATCTAGATCTAGGACTTGACAAACCACATCCTTTGTGACTGGCCCTATTCTTAGTGGTAAGGTAACTGTGCCCTTGGATGAACGTTCTTCATCATCATAAGCCTTAATGGTGATTTGGTTTGTAGAATTTATAGCTTTGTCAGAATATCCCAATTGTCTGATGGTGCTCAATGTACAAATATTAAGACCTGCTCCTCCATCTATCAGGACTCGCTTTATTCGGTGTTTATGTATGAAGGCTTCAACGTGTAGAGGTGCATTATGAGGCTGACTTATGGAGGCGTCATCGGCTTCTGTGAATGTGAGGGAGTGTGGAATGGAAAGGTATCCCACCATGGCTTGAAACTGGTCCACGTTCAGATCAGTAGGGACGGCAGTATCTCTCAAGATTTTGTCAAGGATAGCTTTATGTGCAGGGGATATACGTAGGAGCTCAAGAATAGAGATGAGTGCAGGTGTCTTCCCTAATTGTTCTACAAGGTCGTACTCAGGCTTGGTTGATGAAAGATTGGTATTCTTAGTGGAGGCACCTGGCAATGTGATCTTACCTCGACGGGTTGTAACATGACATTCAGAGGTAGATTCGGACGAAGATCCCACACCTTTTAGGACAATTTTAGGTCTCTGAGAAGGATTCTCAGGATTTTTGTTTTTGATAGTAATGGTAGAAATATGATTGTCCATTGAGATGTGATTGATAGTAGAATCATAATTGTAAGGTGCTCTAGTATAATTGGCTTGATCATCTGTGACTTTGCCTTTTCCTTTGTCATGTTTTGGGAATGGTTCCTTAAACACCTCATGTTCTTGATTAGATGAATGTCCCTCAATCTCAATATCTCCTTTGTCAATGAGATCTTGCACAATGTTTCTCAATCGATGGCAATTACCTGTCTTGTGACCCTTGCTCTTATGAAACTCACAATACTCATCATCATTCCACCAATTCGGCTTAACCTTTGGTTCATATGGAGGAAAATCTGGAACTGTGATTACTTTGTTTGCCACCAGCTTTTTGAATACTGATTCAAGTGGTTCTCCCAATGGAGTGTACTTCCTTCGTGGTCTAGAAGTTGTTTGAGTGTTCACCTGATTGTTGGTAGAACTTGATCCTGAAAAGACGAACTTGGGTTTCACATTGTTGGCATCAACAACACCATCATTAACTGTGTTCTTGTTCTTGTTCCAAAATTTTGGTTTGTCCTTTCCCTTAAAGTCCTCTTTGTTTTCTTTGAATAGTTTAATAACTCCTTGTTCAATTAAGACCTTTTCTGTTGCTAGGCCCTTTTCAATGACATCCTTGAATGTAGACAAACAAGCTTTTCTGAGATCATAGCCAATAGCCTTATTAACGTTTTGTGTGAACATCTCCACCATTTGTTTTTGCGGGATTTCACAAGAGCATCTGCTAGCTAAGTTTCTCCATCTCTGTAAAAATGTTGCGAAAGATTCTCCTTCCTTTTGTTTCGTATTGCACAAAGTAGTGACTGAGACATCTGTTTCAATGTTGTAAGAGAAATGCTGAATGAATGCCTCTGCTAGGTCGCCCCATGACTTAATACCAGGAGGTAATTGAGAAAACCATTCCATAGCTTGATCGCCTAAGCTCTGTGGGAATAACCTCATCAAGTATGTTTCTTCTGCCCCTACCTCAATGCAAGCTATGAAGAATTGTCTTACGTGTGCCTTGGGGTCTCCTCTCCCTCTATATTTGTCAAATTTTGGCATTACAAAGTGTGGAGGAAAGGGAGGCATTGGAATGCTCTTATCGAAGGGATAAGGACATATATCTCTCATAGTGTATGTAGGTTTTGGTGTACTCATGTCCTCCATTTTCTTTTGTAGATCTCTAATTTGTTGCTCCAAATTATTCTTGGGAGGAGATGGATTTCTTGTAGCATACCCCATGTTTGAAACACCCATTTGAGAAGGAGCTTGTTGCATGTATGGATGATACTGATCGTAGACATGTCCATATGGAGGTCTATATTGTTGCGACATGTATGGAGCACTTGGCATAACTTCTTGTTGGGGAACCCCATATCTGTTTTGTGTGTATAAACCATATTCAATAGGCCTTTCATTTTCCATTGTGTTGCCCCCAATTTTGACATGAGGTCTCCTTGTGTCAAAATTTTGAGGATGTCCTTGAGTATCCACTTGTTTTGATTGATTCATACCTTGAGCATGTGATTGAGCATAAGGCCTCCATGATGGTCCTTGAGTGTAAGTATCATATGTTTGAGCTTGTGTATGTGGGATTTCTGGCTTTTGAAGCAAAACTGATGGTGACTCTGTTGGGAAATGGTGTTGTACACCTTGCATAATAATGGTTTATTATTGTATTGTTTTATTATTGTGTGAGGTGGACAAAGAATTAAATTGTAATATCATTGTATTGTTGCACCTAGGAGCACCTAGATGGACGTGCAACATGTAGAGATCCTTTTGGATATTCTTGTAACCACTTGATGAGTTGTATTGACACATTGGTATTGTTATTTTATATCAGGGAATGTAATTGTGATAAAGTACCCAATATTAAATATGGGTCATGGGTAGTTAAGGAAAACATTAAAAGGTTGGTAAGGAAAATATTATTTTATTGTCACATGGTTTTGGGCACATGGTTTTGATGTAATACCACTTAGTGGTTTTGTGGTTGCTTGTTTCTATAAAAGCACCACAAGGGTAGTTGTTTGATATATGAAGCCAGGTTAGCATTTGTGAAGGAGGAAGCATGGCATGGGATGTGTGGATTCATGCTTGATCACATGGAGTGCTTGGTTATGGCTGGGTTTTGAAGGCTTTCCATAGTTGTATTGTAATGGACGCATTGCTGATAATACATGGTGGATGATGCTTTTGGAGGCTGGGTTTTTCCCTCATGAGGGTTTTCCCAGGGTATATCTTGTGTCACATTTTGTGAGTATGTTGTCTATTCTTTGCATGCGGATCTTATGTGTTGATTTGGTTAAAATCTGAATTTGGGTTATGTGGAAATTGTCATAAAGTTGGCTGCGAATTTCCTTTCAAGTGGTATCAGAGCTATATAGTTTTAATGGTGTTTATAACCCTATGTGGAATCCATGAATGCATGAAGGAATGGAAAGACAAGACAAGATGTATGATTTTGCAGGTTGTTATTGCAGATCTATGTTGTTTGGATTTTTTGTTGTGATGGGTTGTTTGCAGATTTAGGGTTGGAAGATTTTTGGTCAATCCAGGGCATCATTGAAAAATGCTTCGAATGAGGGTTTTGGGGGTGAGATTTCATAGAAGACCCCGTGGCACAAAATGGACCTCATGGATGGATTCAGGTTGGCCGAGAGACGAATTTTGATATATAATTTGCCCTATTTCGGTGAAATTGGCCCAGGTTCGAAAAAAAAAAATTTAGACGGTACGGCCGTACCGGCCTGCATATTTCGTTGAAATTTTATTTTACCTGCGAAATATTTTCGGATTGTTTTTTTTTTTTTGGAAAAATTAAAAATTAAAAATCAAAATCGAAAAAGGCATTTTTGAAGTTTGAATGGAAATTTTTTTTTTTATTTAAGTGGTGGGGGGTCCGCAGACTCCCCCTCCCACTATCTGCCGCACTGGTAGTAGTACCAGTGACGGTACCACTGTCGGTACCGTTGTCGGTGCCGGCAGTGGTACCGGCCACTGTACCCACTGCCGTGGCAGTGGTGGGGGCCCCGCAAGGGGTAACCCCCGTGGGGTTTAAACCCACGTAAAACCCTTTTTAAACAAACAAACTTTTTTTTAAACAATTAAAAAATCCGCCTAACATTTTTATTTTTCGATAAAGTTTTTAAAAAAAAACTTGTAATATATTTTATGCCATATAATGTATATGCCATGTTATATAGTTTATATGCCATGTATTGGGTCTAGGCCAAGGGTCGACCCGGGGAGAGAAATTTTTTTGATTTTTTGGCATATTGGGAGGAAAATGTAAAAATTATTTTTTATGGCATATTGTTGAAACTTTTGGAGTCCAGACTTGCTTGTATAGTCGAATTGGCTGTTTTTCTTCAACTGAGCATAACTCGGGCATATGATGTTAGTTTTTCGACTTCTTATAGTCATTGGAAAGGTGGTTGAATGAAATTCATGTTTTTATCATTAGTTTTTCCAGATTTTGCTGTTTGGGCAGTGAAATGTCAGCTGGAAGTGACAGGTACCTTTATGGCTTTGAGAGGTCATAACTTGAGCATACGGAGTCATACTTTGGACTTCGAATAGTCGATGGAAAGCTCTTGGAGAGCACTACAGTTTGACTCAGGTTTGGGGCAGATTTGGAATGATTTATATGCTGATATTTTGACTTGAGTTGATTATGGGTGCTTTTGACTATGGTGACATGATGAGTTTATAGCATGCTACATAATGGAGATTTGGATTTGATGTCATTGTATACTCGATGTTGTATCTTGATTACTCTTATGATGACATGGATATCAATTTTGGTTTGAGTATGTATGTTGCATTGATTGGTCTACAAGTTGTGCAGTTTTGTGAGTTGTCTTTACTTACAGGATTTCACCTATGACTTGGATATGGGTTGTCTATGCCCATAGATCCTTCATTGTTTATGCATATTTAGATTTGGTGGCTTGTTTTAGTCATTGGTTTGTTGATTTGTTATCATGTTGAGGAGGAGAGATGTTGTTACCAGGTACAGTCATGATGGGGGACCTACATGGTTGACTATGTGATACTGACAGGTTGGACACATTGAGAGTTAGATGCTTGTTTCATGGAGATGATCATGATGCCATGGTTGTTTCTTGTGTTTAGGGAGATTGGCATGACATGGTTGAATTTGCAGGTGCTTTAATGGATGATCTTTTGATTTGGATTCCTGATTGATATGGCAGTTTATCTTCTTGTTTGAGGATCATGGTTTATTTGGCTTTTAGGGAGCTCATGATGTGCACTTTGAGTTCTTTGATTGTTAGTTGTTCTTGGTTGATTCTCATGGTTAGAGGATGGTTTAATCATATTGTCATGGATAGCTTGATTACACTTTTAGTGGGAGCTTTTGACAGTGGTGATGTGGCGGTGTAGGATTTGATCCTGATTGTTTGTTGGTGGTTTTGTATCTTCTTGAGATGGAGTTCATGGTTTACTTGATGTTATTGACTTTTCGGTTGTATGTGTGTAGACCTGGATGATCTTCATTTAGGAGATGGTTATCATGATGCTTTGGAGAGCTTGATACCACAGTTTAGTGGGAGCTTGTGGCAGTGATGTGTATTCACCATTGGATGGTGGATGATCTTCTTAGTGTGCAGATGTTTGGAAGATGCCTTAGATCCTGTTGCTGCAGAAGGGTCTTTCACATTTGCTGGTTCACTAGTAGGAGATGGTGATCTTCATGATATTTGAGGATGTTTGCATCTTGAGGGCTCAAGGAGTCCTTGGTTGAGATGTGGTTTTATGCTTTCATTTGACATGTTGTCCTTTCTTGATTGGATGGTTGATATTATGTCATGGTGCACTCTTGATTCTAGATTAGAGTTTTGGCATGATATGATTATTTTTGATATGTTCATATGGAGCATGTTATCTCTTTGGTTGAGATGGATTAGATCATGTTGTCATGTTATGTTCCTGATTCTGCGGTTGGAGCTTTGACATTGATCTTGATAGTTCTCTTTGTATTGGGTACATGATCATTTGCTTGATTACTTCATGGTAATGCTATGTTGCATTTGGAGTTTGGCATGGACTGATTGGATATAGGTACTCATGGATACTTGGAGGATGTTGGTGATGCTAGTAGTCTCTTGTGATTTGAGACATATTTTGGAATGGTTTATGGTTTCAGCAGGAAGTCCAAGGAGCATTCACCTAGTTTATGGACTTGAGAGGAGAGTGTTCCTAGTATGAGTCATGATAGCTTGGTGAGCATTCTCATTCCCCACTCTTGGTCTACTTGGCAGGTATAGCTCATTGTTCCTTTCAGGTACATTATGTTTATGCTATCTTTCATAGATATGGATCTTGAGCTATGGATTAATGGTTAGTTTTGGAGGATTCATTTGAGAGGTGTATGGCATTGGTTATCTCCTTGTGCATTTGAGTTATTATTATGATGGTGGCAGTCATTGATATTAGTTTGGAGATGGTTTATTGGGCATATTCCTATGGTTTGGGAATGGATATTTAGTTTGATCTTCTTGGTTATGGGAGGCTTACATCCATGTTTGTTTACATGATATATATGTTTGTTTGATCCAAGGGATTGAATGGTGTTTTGGGTGTTGTTATGCTTCTCATTTGGGGTTCTATGGAGGAGATCATACTTGACTTATTTAGAGGTGTTTGTAGAAGGACATACTACAGAATTTTGGTTTCGATTATCTTCCTGGATGTTTGTATTCACATTACATTGGTTGGAGGTTGTTTGGAGCTATGTGCTTATTAGTATTTGTATTCATGATATGTCATGTGGGAGATGACATGGTGGTTCCTTTATCTCTTTCTTTTGTTGGTGTGGAGAACATGGGAGAATGTTGGAGACATGGTGTGAGAGTGGTACTTGCAGTTTTGATGTTCATATGATGTGGATGTTCTTGATACTACATGGTTACACTTCTATGATGTGTTTTTTAGTGGATTCATTTCTGATATTGACATTACCTATGCAGTGGGAGTTCTTTGGTGTACATACGTGGCAGGTATTGCACTTGGGATTTGTGGTTGCATGTTACAGGTTGCATATGTTGATGAAATGTTATTCACTTGATTGTATGCCTAGAAGGCATGTATAGTTGATGTGTTAGCACTTGATATGGGTGTTGTTTCAGCTATGTAAAAGAGCTACTCTTGCATTGGATACCTTTGGATTAGTGTTTGTGTTCAGATATCAGTTGGTGCAGGACTTATCATATGTTGCGATAGGTTGTGTGGCTTTCTCTTTGGATGGCCTCTTCATGTCCAGTGGCAGTGGCATGATGGAGGGTGGGAGCATTCATGTATGAGATGGTGGTCACTTTGTTCTTGTTGCAGGTATCTTGGTTGAGCACATGGAGCACTTGGATTCCATGATGGTATATGTGCGTGGAGAGATCAATCTCTTGTTCATGTGGCAGATTACTTCTTGGCCCTTATGCAATGTATACAACAAGTGGGAGAATGTTGGGAAATGGTGTTGTACACCTTGCATAATAATGGTTTATTATTGTATTGTTTTATTATTGTGTGAGGTGGACAAAGAATTAAATTGTAATATCATTGTATTGTTGCACCTAGGAGCACCTAGATGGACGTGCAACATGTAGAGATCCTTTTGGATATTCTTGTAACCACTTGATGAGTTGTATTGACACATTGGTATTGTTATTTTATATCAGGGAATGTAATTGTGATAAAGTACCCAATATTAAATATGGGTCATGGGTAGTTAAGGAAAACATTAAAAGGTTGGTAAGGAAAATATTATTTTATTGTCACATGGTTTTGGGCACATGGTTTTGATGTAATACCACTTAGTGGTTTTGTGGTTGCTTGTTTCTATAAAAGCACCACAAGGGTAGTTGTTTGATATATGAAGCCAGGTTAGCATTTGTGAAGGAGGAAGCATGGCATGGGATGTGTGGATTCATGCTTGATCACATGGAGTGCTTGGTTATGGCTGGGTTTTGAAGGCTTTCCATAGTTGTATTGTAATGGACGCATTGCTGATAATACATGGTGGATGATGCTTTTGGAGGCTGGGTTTTTCCCTCATGAGGGTTTTCCCAGGGTATATCTTGTGTCACATTTTGTGAGTATGTTTTCTATTCTTTGCATGTGGATCTTATGTGTTGATTTGGTTAAAATCTGAATTTGGGTTATGTGGAAATTGTCATAAAGTTGGCTGCGAATTTCCTTTCAGACTCAGGCATCATATTATTCGGTCCTCTATTTCCTCCACTATTTGGTCTCCTTTGATCCATGTTAGGTTGAGTTTGTTGTGAGGGTCGACTTTCCATAAGTTGAGACATGTCAAAGTCATGAGGTATTTTAGCTCCACTTTGTGCCATCATGTTTAAAAAGTATTGAAGATCTCTCCTCATTATCTCTTCAACCAATCTATTGAATTGAGGATCCATTATGGATTCTTGTATGTCTGCTGATAGTATTGAAGAATTGTCCACTGTGTCATTGTGTGTAGCATTGTTGTTTATAGTGTTTGTGCTTTCCACATTTGGATTGTGTCTATAAACATTCATGTCTGGTAATGTAGTGTGCTCAGGATTGTAGAATAGATCATTGTCATACTCATAAGAACTCATGTTTGCGGACTCTTGAGCTTCTTTAGCTATTCTCCTAGATTTTTGAAGGCGGGTTTCAACCATGAACTAGGTGTTAGACCAAGATGTGAGAAACTGGATGAAGAATGAAAGAGTATGGAAGACCAAGAGTTGTATGGAGTGTAAGTGAATCTTGAGGTGTACTTGCAATGTCCAAAGTGTAAGACCAAGTATGTAAGTAGTAGAGTAGGTGTGACTTCCAAAGAGAGGATAGTTTCTCTTGATGAGGTAAGCTGACCTTGACTCTAAGTAAGACCAAATGAGACCCAAAGGTAAGAAACCTTGATGAGGGACCACTTAGCAAAGTGTAGTAGTATGTAGTGTGTTGAAAGAGTATAGTGGAGACAAGCAAGTGACCTTTTTGACTCAAGTTTAGACAATTGTGAATGTAAAATGAGGTGTGAAGCAATGATGGACTGTATGAGACCTTAGAACAGGCTGAATGCTAGATGAAACCTGAAGAGACAACCTAAGAAGCTCAAGTATGCCGAAACTGATTTTCTTTGTTTGCTTGACTGTTAAAGTTTTCAAATCCTGACACAGACGCCTCTGTATACTTCACAGACGCGATTCCAAGACACAGACGCCTCTCTGTTTGACACAGACGCTGATAAAAACACAGACGCTATTCTGTACTTCACAGATGTGCTTATCCGACGCAGACGCGGTTTGAACAGACACAGACGCGTTTCTGTAACCTTAGTGCAATTTTTCCTATCTGTGAAGTTGTTTTGTTGTGACCAAATCTGATTTTTCGACTGTTTTTCGTGACAAGAGGACACAATGTTGATGACTCAATGTTTGCAAACTATTTAGACTCCAAAATGACTCCAAAAAAAGTGTGTTGTTTGATGTAAAAAGTTTTGCATACACTTGAAGACACAAAAGACACAATGTTTTGCTGTTTTGTCTTGAATGTTTGAGTGTTTAGCATAAGACAAGCACAAATCTTAGGGCTGGCCAAGACAATAGTTGTTGATCCCACATAGGGTTTTACCCCCGAGGCTACGCTATTCAGAGCGGATACTTAGATGCTTGACCTCACTGGCTCCACCCTCGGCACTCACTTCTCGGGTCAGCCAAGCATCAGTCCCCATGAAAACTCCCCATGGCGAACTTTGTATCTCTACTAAGAACCGTATGTGTGTGGGCCGCTACCAGAGGTCCGACCTCCTGCCTCAACAACTAGAAGGATTTGGGCTTCTAAAACAAAGAGGTGCTAGTAAGGGCATCTGCTCGTGTGGCCATACATGCGACACTTTCAGCTCTGTAAATACAGAAGGCTCCCAGCCGGTAGGGGTTACGCCCTACAAATGATCAAATAAATTTGATCAAACGGGTTTATGGGGAGACATAGTGTCAGTATGAACTAATCAGCACACGTTATCCATAGTTTTCACCATGAATACATTTGATTATAGTGGTTTGGAAGAGGTGGGTTTTCCTCGCTACCACTTGGGTCGTTCTCTTCTCACTAGTAGTCCTAATGACCACACGGGAAGACAGACCCTCTAAAGATTAAACAAAAAGAGCCTATTGCTCAAGACACCAAAGACAATGATTCAATTTTAGTGCACCAATGGAAGTGTTTGCTAATCTATGAAAACAAGGCACACAACAAAATTACAAAACCCTAGCCAAGGCCCTGCAACAAAATTGTTAGTAGTTTGGGTTGTTTCAAATGATAACCCCTTCCTGCAAGCACACAAGTTAGGTAAATTTTAGGAAACCCAAAAGACTTTGTGAAAAGGCGCCTTCAACAAAAACGTATTTGCCTCCAAAGCAAGCTGCACAAACCAGGTTAGCTAGATCTGCAAGAGTTAGCCGAAAACAAACTAGATCTGAAACCCTAAGTACAAAATCTGAAAACCCGAATCAAAGAAAAATTGAAAAATTGCAAAACAGAATGCACATACGCCTTTATACCAGACACAGACGTGTCTGTACGACACAGACGCGGTTCTGTGATTCACAGATGTGCTCAGGGATCACAGACGCTGTTAAATGACGCAGACGCGATTTGATGCAGCGCAGCTGCGGTTCGGAACCACAGACGCACCTTTCGAAAACCTGCAAAATAAAAACTGACAAAAACACAGACGCGATTCCCGCTATCACAGACGCTTCTGAAACACAAAAACGCGATCCGAACACTTGCAGACGCGGAAAAACCTAAAATATCGTCGAAATTGTCCGATCTGCAACTTCAAAAACACAAAATCTGCAACAAAAAAGGTTAAATGCAAAGGGACAAGTGTCCCACTGGGCATGCCAAAATGTATATGGTGAAAATGGATAACAATAATAACAATATTGAAAGGCTAAAATGAATCCAACCACTAAACCCTAGCCTAACAATGAACAAAGATCCACCATAACATATGAAGATAACCTAAGACAATGCAAAATAACTCAAAATCACAAAGATTATACCATCACATGTCCAATAGGGTTTTGATCTCCATTCTTCCTATCTCCATTGATCTTGCTTGATATATTTGCTCTCAGATTTTTATATGCACAAGAGCTCAACAAAGAACGGAATGTGGTTGCAAGTAGAATCGTAGTGTATCCAAGTACTCCAAAATCAGTCATTAGTCATTAGGGTTTGACAATGAAGAAAGCATCTCCTTAAATAGAAGACCCAATGAGAAATGGAGGGTTAAGATTGAGAGGTGTAAAAAGAGAGGTCGGCTAGGATTAGAGGGTAGGTATAAGAAATACCAAAATAATGAAAGAGGTAGGTAGTGTATGAATTAAGAGATGAATGACATGTGTCATGCGTAGAAAAGGTTAATGAATTAATTAAATAAATAAAGATTTATTTAATTAATAGAAGAAGTAGGACAATTAAATAAATAAAATATTTATTTAATTTAGGAAAAGGATAATTTAAATAAATAAATGTATTTATTTAAATGAGAAATAAGGCTAGAAGAGGATAAATGAATTAATTAAATAAATAAAAATTTATTTAATTAATAGAAGAATTAGGCTTAGATAATTAAATAAATAAAATATTTATTTAATTAGACATGACAATTTTGAGTGTCTACAATACCAATCACCAAATTCCAAAAATATATCTCCTATATATACGAAACATCAACCTTGATAACAAGGTCGGGTAAACCCTCAACCCTCAACTCATAATTACAAAAATACATTACACGATACAAAGAACGACCACCAGACCAATATTATGATTTACATTACTTAACATGGACCTAATTCAAATTCCCAAACAATGTCATCCACCAGAAATCCTGCCAAGATCAACTACAACACGTTATATCAACTGGGAAAAACCCTCAGTGTCAATAACATAGAATATCCTACCAAACCCAAATAGGATCACCAAATCTTCACGCTAGCCAATGTGAAGCCACCAAACAATTGGGACACGATCAATAACACCTTTAGCACGTTAAGAACAATTTCTAGAAGCCGCATCAAAACCACTTAACCATTTCATCAAATATCACCAACTGAGACCAGGAACATCAACTGGCATTCTAGAACATAATCAATAGCTTTCAGAACACCAAATCATGAACCAACTGAATATGACATACATATAATCATCATGAATATCCTTCTAAAACCACATCCAACAATCTGAACATACCAGAGCAGAATCTTTGATAACCTCTTCCAAAACCATGTGCAACCGGAGCAGGTCAACAACCAACCAGAGTAGTGTTGACATCAATGACAACACATAATCAATTCCTACATATTGACAACAACTACCTCTATTTATAGGTTTCACTAGCTTCAATATGAGCATGCATTGGCTTCTAGCAAGGCTTAAAGCCTTCTTTGATGTATCATTCCATATATGGGGTGAATGTAATATGATACAACCTTTCCAAGTGGATACCAGGGTAGGATTAGGTAATGTTCAACTGATAGCAATATACATTTTTTTTACACGCACACACAAACACTAATAAATCATGTATTTTTCCACTTGCTCGCACAACACTTTTAATCTTCGCTTTTTATCAATCACCCTCTTGCAGACACAAATTTATATATGCATGCAAATTATTTATTAATTTGTACTTGAAATTTTGTTGCTAATAACTATAAACAAATCCTTTGTTCCTCTATTTAAGCACAATCACTAATCCTGTGTGAATCCACAATAGATTTGATTAAGAATAAACCTTTATCTTCAAAGTCAAATACATTTAAGGTTTTTGTACTAGAGTTTGAAGTTGAACTTGCAATCTAAACTTTGCAAATGAAAAGAATATAGTCTCTAAAGAATAATTAAATACAAATCACCTCCAATTTAAAATAATTTAATTTAATTAATTTAAATATTTCCTTTTTAATTTCTCTAATTAACATACAAAAATTAAATAGACTAATCATACCCCATCAAACAACTTAATCAGAAAAAAAATTATTGCATACCCATTTCATTTAAAAAATTAGGGACTACACTTTTATTAAAGAACATGTCAAACTATTACCTACCTTTATAACAATAAAGGTTCCCAAACATCCCTAGAGATATTCACATTCTTTTAGAGAAAAAAATGATAGACGCCTTATCTACTCTAATCTCTCAAAACTATAAGAATATAATAAATAATGACAGGTTGCTGCATTTCAAAATTAAAGATTTTGTTATTGAATTCTTTTATGAAATGGAGACCACAAATTGCTAAATTTAAACGACAAATACTATATTCAATTCCATAAAAAAAAGTAATCTCACCAAATTTAGAAAAAAACATTGAACATCAATACACAACTAGAATTTTAATTCTTCTTTTTGACTGTGGGGTTGCGGTTGTAGCTAATTTAATAGGGTTACTATTATATTTGTCCCTAAAAATGATCTCATATTGCTTACCTGTACATGTAATTATTTGGCACTAAAATCAACATTGTAGTCATCTAGACCAGGTGACCACCTCCAAATGTTTTTTACTCAAATTCTTCTCGTTCAGGCCAAGAATTTATACAACTAAAGTAGATGTTTTTGGCTATATATTGGTAAAGTTGCAAAGAATCTTCCATGCAACATATATCAATCCTGCTTCCAGTATATTGGTAGAGTTACAGATGATATTCCATGCAACATATATTAATACTACTTCTCCTTCAATACTCGGGACAACGAGGGCAATCCATTCTTCTTTTTCAAAAGGTATTTACCTACAAATATATCTCTGCCTTATATTGCAGTTACTTCAAATGTTGTAATAAATTTCATTACTCTGTTAAAAAACCCTCTTAATTTGTAATTGCAAGGGTTTATTTTACCGCTTGTTAAACTTATAAAGTGCTGAGAAAACTTGAGAACGTTAGTGCTTTTTAAGTTTTTTTTGGTTCAGATTGAATTTGCAAACCAAATATTGAGATATAAAATATGGGGTTAGAACGGTCAATATAAACCCTAGTTAAATTTGATCAAGCTGCTTTTTTTTCTTGAAGTGTAGTTGATGCGTGGCAACAAAAGCAAAATAAAACACATTGGACCCCAAAAAGAAGGGTTTAATTGAAGTTATCCTTTAAAATCTTTTTAGTCATTACAACACTTGAATCTTGGTCCTTAGCTTTGCACTATAGAAATAATGAACGAATTTCATCAAGAGAGAGTCGGAAACTAGGGAGTTATGCTCTTTGCAGTGAGAAGGATGGGCAGTGGACTCTTAAAAGCATTTTGAACTGCTAAATTGTCGTCTTTAGGTTATAGAAAAGGAATTTTACGTGAGGATGTTGTGTCGCTTGGCAAATTGTAACACTAACGCATTTGCAAGCTTAGATTACGAGGACTGCATTTCAACACTAAAGACTATCCAATTCTTTTAAGAAATGGAGACCACGAATTACTGAATTTAAACAACAAATATTATATACAATTCTTTAAAAAATTATTAATCTCACCAACTTTAATAAAAAACACCAAACATCAAGAATTTTAATTTTTTGGGGGGGAGTGGAGGGTTGGGTTTGTAGCTAATGTAGCAAGTGCCACATAGTGGCTAGTACTTGCCTTGTTTTTAATATAGTTTTAATAATAATTATTATTTAGTTTTAATAATGATTATATTTAAAAAATTATAATAACTAAGATACAAAAATTAAACATAACTGTTTCATAATAATTAAAATTTTGAGTGACTAATAAAGTTTTGATGGAACGGAGGAGGAGGAGACTAGGGCTTCAATTGAGGGAGTTTCAGGGATTTTGACCATAGGAAGATGGCTTTCAGGGCCAAAGATTTGTAGATTGGGGAACACAACAGAACTTTGCACAGCCACGACTTACAAAAAGACCTTGGCAAAAGCCGAGCAAGGCTTGGGAGGATTAGGATAGGTTTTTTCATTCCCATAAGCAATGGGGGGAGGCAGTGTTAGTGCGAGACTCCAAGTATTTGAGAAAAGAGAATCTCAGAACCCAAGGGCATCGCAATAAGGAGTATAGCCCAAAAACAATATGGCAGCAATGCCAAGAGAAAGAATGGCGACCGAGAAGAAATGCTCAGAAGCCGAGGAAGTCCCCAGAATGAAAAGATGGTATGAGAATAGAGAAAGTGTCGTTGATGATAGATAACAAAAGCTGGAACGACTCTGTGACCTTTTTCCGGGAAAGGGGATTATTTGTAAAATGTTTTGGGGATTGGCCTTCGGTGGGAAAGATGAAAGGTTGGTGTACTGAAAATTGGAAAAGAAAAATCAAACTCAAACCCTTCCAAATGGGTTTTTCTTGGTAATCACAAAAGACAGTAAGGATAAGCAAGGAATTTAAATAATGGACCCTTTTTCATGGGAGGAATGAGTTTGTATGTTAGGGATTGGGAGCCTAACTTCAACTCAATGTTGGCTCTAATTGAAGAGATACTTATTTGGCTCAGATTATATAGCCTACCTAGAGAATACTGGAATGAAGAGTTCTTCCAAACTTTAGGTAACAAACTGGGATTCTACATCAAAGCGGATGAGGCTATTGAGTCCAAAGACTTTAGCATGTATGCACGAATATGTATTGGATGGAAACCCCATTACCCACTTCCAGAACAAGTAGAGATCATAACAAATGCAGGACAGTGGCTTCAAAAAATCGAGGTGGAAGAATCTAACGAAATATGCAAGCATTGTAAAAAAGGACATTCAGAGGAAACATGCTTAATAGGCCCTAAAGGGAAAACAATGGAGACAACAATAGAAGATGAGGTGACCTACTGTGCGAACAAGGATAGTACAAGAAAGGAGATGAGGTCCAACGAGGATATGATCCAAGCTATGCAAAACCCTTTCGTGCAGGGAGAGGTCTCGACGGCTTTCAATAAAACCACCTAGGAGGTGGAAGAGACTATAACAGAAGTTGCTCTTATCAACAAACATAGAGAGGCCGCAGGTTGGGTAGAAGATATCATTGCAAGAGTTGAGAAAGCAGTTGATATTCTGGATGAGGTTAACACCAGGGCCTTTCCTCTTGCGGAAACAAGAGTCAGTTTGGAGACTCTACAACACTCGAAGAAGGATAATGAATCAAGGTCTGATAAGGAGGAAACCAAAGACAATAGAGAATCTGATGGAGTTGATGAGGAAGATGAATGGGGATGGATGGAGGAGGAAGATATTATGGAAACCAGAACAATAGAGCAAACATAGCTTGTATGTACGAAGGTACGGATAGGGGAAAAGAGATCGAGAGGTAGAAAGTCAAATCAATTCAAGATTGCAATAGTTGGTAGTGCCAAAGGCCAATGTAAATTGACAGTAGGGAAGGGCGCCACCCTTCCTGAAGGACAATGAAAACCATAACCTAGAATGTCAGGGGTTGTAATGCCCCTAACAAACGTCGATTGATCAAATGAGGGTTGGATCAATTAAGACCAGATGTAGTTTTCTTACAAGAGACAAAGATGAACAAAGTGGAAGCAAAGACACTCATGGGATCATGGAAGTAGTGGATAGGGGTCTTTGAGAATTCGGAGGGAGCTTCGGGAGGATTGGGTATCCTCTGGAATGCAAATAATCACAAGGTGGAGGAAGTTTCTGCTTCCAATATGTGGCAGGTATGTAAGGTTCACTCCCACCCTCTAAATGTTGATTTCACATTAATCAATGTCTATGGACCATCAAAATCCAATTTTCAAATAAATTTTTAGAGATACCTATCCTCCCTCATTCGAGATCTGGATGGGAGTGTTTTGATTATCGGGGGTGATTTAAATGCTATATTGGAACTGAGTGATAAATCGGGGGGCAAGGGAGGACTCTCTACGAACCAAGTAAATTTTCAAAAAAAATTGGTGGACAATGGACTCAGGGAAATCAAATCTAAGGAAGGACAACTTACATGGTCTAATCGAAGGATCTTAAGACAGCATGTTGCAGAGAAGCTGGACCATTTTTTCTTGGGTGGGCCCTGGGCGGAAACCAACCTCCTTTTCGCCTCGAATGTCCATCCAATGGCTGCTTCAGATCACCTAACAGTTGAGCTCACTATAGCTTTTGATGGCCACCCCATCAGATACCCTTTCAAATTTGAAAAAATGTGGTTGAGGGATAAAAGCCTGAGGGATTTAATCAATGAATGGTGGTCAGGGGCTCCAGAGATGTGTGGAACTAAGGCCTTCGTTTTTGTTAAGAAGTTGCAGTTTATTAAGTCAAAAATTAAAGAGTGGAACCGAATCAAGTTTGGCAATATTTTTTCTAATAAAAGAGATCTAGAGGACAGGCTAGCAATCTTGCAAGAAGATATAATACAAAAGGGGATGACATCCAAGATGTTACGACAGGAGCAAGAACTCAAAGAACAATATAGTGAAGTGCTAGCTAGAGAGGAGATTTACTGGAGACAAAAGTCGAGAGAGTGCTAGCTACAGGAAGGGGACAAAAATACAAAGTTTTTTCATAACTCGGTTAAGGCGAGAAGATCCAGGGACAAAATCACAACCATCTAGAACAGTGAGAATGTCTTATTAGACAATGTGGAGGATATTAATAAAGAGGCGGTTGAATTCTTTCGAGCATTACTATCCAAGGATAATGGATACAATCTGGAGCACTAACAAAATGGGTTAAGTGTTATCCTGGAGCTGATAACAGTGACGCAAAATTAGGCATTGATGAAACCCATTCAATTTGAGGAGGTTCAAAGTGCGGTTTTCAGTATGGAAGGTGATAAAGCACCAGGGCCGGATGGTTTCCCGACCTTTTTCTACCAAAATTTCTGGGAGATTGTAGGAAATGAGGTTTGGGCAGTAGTGGAGGAATCTTGAGGTAGGGCGAGTGTTGCAAAGGAGCTTAATTGCACACTTATTACCCTTATACCCAAGGTGGAGCACCCTACTAATTTTAATGAATTCAGGCCAATTTATTTGTGCAACACCATTTACAAAGTGATAACTAAAGTGATCTCAAATAGAATAAAACCTCTGCCGAGTCTTATTATCTCAGAATAACAAAGCAACTTTGTCCCAAGTAGGTTGATCGTGGAAGGAATAATAATTGCCCATGAGGCCATCCACATAGTCCGTCAAGCGAAAGTGGATCGAATGATGATTAAATTAGATATTAGAAAAGCTTATGACATGGTAGATAGGGAATATCTTCTCCAAGTCTTGCAAAGGTTTGGCTTCTCCAAAGAATGGATTAGCTGGATACAGGCTTGTATAGGGGGGGTTTGGACTTCTATATTGGTCAATGGTAGCCCACAAGGCTTCTTTCAAACCACACAGGGTCTTAGACAAGGAGACCCTTTATTGCCTTTCCTATTCATTATATTAGCAGAAGTCTTGGGAAGACTAATTTGATCACAACAACAATGAGGAAGATGGAAAGGGATTAAAATTGCGGAAGGGATGGAGCCAGTTACTCATCAGCAATTTGCGGATGATACACTACAATGTGGATGTCTTCACTTCGAGAGGCCCGAGTGATTAGAAAGACTAGATGTTTTTTGCAGAGCAAGTGGTCAGTAGGTTAGCTAGACCAAATCAGAAGCTATTTTCTTTAACACAGAGGTTGACAGACAACAAGTAGTTTCCAATATCCTAGGGGTCAGAATGGGTACCCTTCCTGGAAAGTTTCTGGGTACCCCCCTATTTGGTGGGAAGAACGGCCCTACCCTGTGGAATAACCTTATTGATGCTTGTGCAAACCGCCTTGAAGGTTGGAAGAGTAAATGGCTTACTCTCTTTGGGTGGATCATGCTACTCAAAGAGGTCCTTTCTGCACTCTCGATATTCTCCATGACAGCCCTAAAGATTCCAGAGAAGGTGATAAATTGTATAAACAGGGGGATGAGAATTTTTTTTTGGAATGGCAAAGAAACAAATGACAAAATTCCTTTGGTTGCGTGGGACAAAGTCTGCCAAGACAAACTGGTAGGGGGAGTATGACTGAGAAACTGGAAACTTTTAAATGAAGCAATGGGGGCAAAAGTGATTTGGCAGATCTACGCCCAACTGAACCAGAAATGGGTACAAATTTTAAAACACAAGTATCTAGATCAGATGAGAAGGGAACGAATATTCACAATCACCACATTACCAAAAGGCTCAGCCATATGGAATTTTATTACCTCATGCAGACATGTCATCACTGAACACATCACTTGGGAAATAGGTAATGGGATAAAGGCCAATTTCTGGACAGATTCATGGGAAGGAAGACTAGTTCTTTCAGATAGACAAGATATTGAGAATATTAAATAGGTTACCAGAATCCATTGGGGAGAAAAGGTATGAGATTTTCTCTTGAAAAGCAGGATCTAGGGGTAGATATGTGCAAATGGAAAGATGTAGAAAATCTACCATTACCAGCAAATCAAAAAGAGTTGTTAAAGGGGATCATGCAAGAATACACCCCTATGCTATCTGCAAAGGAAGACACTATGAGATGGTGTGGTTCAAAATTGGGGCAGTGCTCGGTGAAGATTGGTTACAACATTCTTGACAAAATGGAAGAAAGAAAGGAATGGCCAACAAAACTTATGTGGAGCTCCCCAATTCTACCAAAAGCAGGAGTCTTCACATGGCTAACTCTGAAAAAGCATATCCTGACAGGGGAAAGACTGCCCAGACTGGGCTTCTTGGGCCTGTTCAAATGCATTATGTGCAAGAAGGCAAAGGAATCCCTGGATCACTTGCTTCTACAATGTGAGGAAGCGCAAACGGTCCGGAGCTTCCTTTTAGGGAAGCTAGGATGGATGGCTCCTTTACCTAATACAGTCCTTGACCTTTGTTCTAGCTAGAATATATCGAGCTGTAGATCATTCTTTTCCAATCTATGGATAGTGGTGCCATCCCTGGTAATATGGGAGATTTGGAAGGAAAGAAACAAAAGACTATTCCAAGAGAAAGAAGAGTCAATGGAGAGTTTTCTATTAAGAGTTGAACGAGCGATAGCTGAATCAGTCTCAGCGGCAACCAGAAACCATAACCTGGCAAAACACCCCTATACTAGTGAGGACAGAATGATTCAAACCAATTGGCCATTTGTGAATTGCCAACCCGTTAATGGGTCTATGAGGGTTAACCTCCCTTTAGAAAAAGAAGAGGTTAAATGGGAACTGCCAACTAAGGAGTGGATAAAAATAAACTTTGATGGGGCATATAGGGGAAATCCGAGAACCTTAGGAGTGGGAGTAGTCGCAAGAAATGATAAAGGGGTCATCCTTTTCAAGGGTGCAAGACGATTGCATGATGGAACAAATAACGAAGCAGAGGCACATGCGACACTAATGGCCACTGAATTGGCTATAAATATGAAAATCCCAAAGTTGCACCTGGAAGGAGATTCCCAAGTGATTATCAACGCAATAGTGAAGGGTAACACCCCTTCATGGAAATTATCCCATTGGGTGGAGATCATCCAAGAAACACAACTCCTTTGAGGAGTTTCAAGTCTCCCATGTCAGACGAGGCACCAATGTAGTGGTGGACCTCCTCTCCAACTTCAGATGTGACATGACAAGCCAAATGGTCAAGTGGTGGAAGGGAGATGGCAGTTTGTGGAAGTGGAATTAATGCAGTCCTAGAAGCATGAAAAAATCAATAAGCACGCAAGACAGCCTGCAAGGACAAGTATGCTTTTTCAAAGGCACTGCAATTAATGAGGCAGTTATCGAATGCAAAGTATCTAATCGAGACAATGGTGAAGGATAGTAAATCTGTCGTGAAATCCTTTTCCATTTATATCATTGATTATGCATTTATGACCCATCGCAAACGATGACAGAGGAATTACTATTTTGGTTAATGAGCAATGTATCATTAAAGAATTGGATTAATGAGGAATTTTGTGTTTTTTGCAGTGTAGTGTGTGGAGTTAACAGTTTTTGAGCAGGTTTCAATGGAGGCGAATTTTACCCTAAGAATAGAGAAGAAATTGGTTCCTTTTCTGGGAATGGTGTCGGACAAACGAATGCAAGGACTCTTCAAATACAAGGAAGAGAAATTGTGGAGTGCAGTGCGTCTAATGCTGGGGGAGGAGTTGGTGCACATTCACTTCAGGTATAGGACGAATATGGAGATTTATTCCTTGATTATGGCCTGGGCTTGTGAATTTGAACCTGAGGTGGAAAAAATTAAGCTCACATTGACAAAATTGATTGACAGGGACTATTTGATCAACCTCGACTCCATTTTGGAGTGGGTGATCCCTCAGACTGGAATCCGCATTCGGGAAGGAGATGTCGAGGAGGAGATATTACCCTTTGTTCGAGGGCCGGAGAATCGAATAAAGAAGCAATGCAGAGAGTGAGCTCGCATAGGTTGGGAAACCATGAAGCTCTGCATCAAATTAATAAGAACATATGAGGTACTGAAAGCCCTCAAGGTGGTGGCGCACATGGAGGTGGGGAGAGAATTGCGAGACCGGTTTGAGGAAGGGCGGGCAGTCCAGTTCTTAGCAAGTCTAGAGGGAGACCCAGACTTTGGGAATTTGGATTGCATCCCAAAGATGAAGACTGAAGCAACCAAAGGAAAATCTCTGGCAGACATTGCAGATGAGGAGGAGAAGCAGACGAACCAAAGCGACACCGACTGAGTGGATACAGTGCTAAAAATCCATTTTTTTTTCTACTATTTGTTGGGTTTTTTAAAAAAAAAAACAATATTTTATGGATGACTGTAATATCTAGTGCAGAATCGCACGATACTGGTTTTATTTCCTTTTTAGTTTGAACGCCCTGCATAGTAGGCTAGGACTGTTAGTTTTTTGGGCCGATGTTGAAATCTGTATGGCCTTGGATTATTGTAGTTCTTTTTCTTTGAAATCAATATATAACAAAAATTACCGACCAAAAAAATAATAATAATTAAAATTTTAATAAAAAATTAATATAAATTAAAGAAATCCTAATAAATTTTTAATTTCACAAAATAAAGTTAAATGATTGAAATAGTTTTAGATTTAAATCTACTTTAAAAATTAAAATATAATAAACAAAAATGTGTAAACAAAACTATATTAAAAATTAAATATTAAGAAAAATTAAAATTAATAATAAATAACAATAGTCTTGATAGATAATAATTTTGTTAAGTCAAATTAATTAAATAAAAATAGTAATAATTTTTTAAATTCATTGTAATTTAAATATAATAAAATATGTATAAAACTATAATTAGTTTTAAACATATTTATTCAATAAAAGAAAACTGTAACTAAAAATAACAAATCAATTTATTTTATTATAACATAACATTTTTTTTACTTATCTAATTATTATTATAAATATATATCCCTTAAAATTTTATATAATTTGATACTTTTATTATTTGATTTGATTTGAAATAGTGGTCGTGACTATTCATTTATTAAGTGGAAGGGAGACCAATAAAGTTAAATTAAATTAAAAAATTAAAGAAAAAGAATAAGTAATAATATCGATTAAATTTTAGTAAAGACTCTTGAAATAAAATATCATTTGTTAAAATGAATAAAGAATGTCCATTAAATTTGGTCTGAATGCCTTCAGAAAGCTTAAGGAAAAGGACATCAAAATTTTCCTAAATTTACATATATTTCTGGCTATATAGTTGCCACTAAAACTAATTATTTTGGATTTCCTAAAAATCCGCTTATAACAACTAAATTGTATTTAGCCAAAAAGTGTATAGAAAAATAATTTTCATAATTTATAATGTTAAAAATTGTACAATTAGACTTTGGTAAATAAAAAGATCGAAAAAATTAAAAGTTAAAATTTGTTTGTGATTGATTCAAATTAACTTTTTTAATAACTAGTTAACTGGAAAAACAAAAAACTCATTACAATAATATTGCCTAATGACAAGTACTAACAAGTGCCACATAGTGGCTAGTACTTGCCTTGTTTTTAGTATAGTTTTAATAATAATTATGATTATATTTTAAAAATTATAATAATTAAGATAAAAAAATTAAACATAATTATTTCATAATAATTAAAATTTTACTAGAAAAAATAATATAAATTAAAAAAAAAAATTGTTTTAAAATTAAAATTATTTTAAAAAGTTTTGAGATTTTAGATTTTTTAAAATATAAATTTAAAGATGTTGATTGCAAACAATATTATTATTGTATATTGTATCCAATAAATTTAATGAAATATGTTTAGGGTCAAAAAATGGACATGTATGATTAGTATAATTTTGATCTAAATTTAATTGTTTTACTAATTCATTTTGTAAAAAGCTATAATTGTGATGAAATTCATTTTTAGACTAATTTAAAAATAAATAAATCATTCATAATTTAGCTTTTAAAAACTACTCAAGTATGACAAATATAATTTTAACTAAAATAATTACAAAATATATTTTTTTAAAAGTTGGTGAATTTCAAAAATTAAAATAATATAAAATTGTTAAAAATCCTATTTTAATAAAATTTTGGTAAATTAATATGTCTGTACACTTAATAAAAAATAAAAAAAAATAAATAATTTATTGAGATTATTGATTGTGTGTGCCTTTACATCAACAAATAGTTAAATTTAAAATTAAGTATTATAGATAAAAGATATAGTAAATATATATAATTTTAAAAATATTAAACTCCAAGATATATCTCTTAACATTTTTAAATAAATATATTTAAATTATTTATACTAATACATAATCTAATTATTAATTAATTGAAATTAATTAAAAACAACATGCCTGAGTTATATATATATAGTAATGCTTAATGCCCTATGAAAAAATGGAGGAGCAGCGGGAGTGCGAGTTTAAGCAGTCGGAGCGCGAAGACAAGCAGGCATGGTGTGAAGATTTGAAGAAGGATGGAGTCACGATGCCGCACTAGCGAGGAGTATGAAATGGAATCCCCCATGTCAAAGAATCAGTGAGCCATGGTGCAACTAGCTGGAAGATATTCGATGTTGACTGGATCAATGATGTCGAGCAAGTAGAACAGGATGCGCCAACATATTAGTCCCAACAGCCTTGGCACAACTACACAGAATCCCTGAGATCACCTCGATAGAACATTCCAATCTGTAAAATTGACATTTCGAAGGTTGTCGTAGATGATAGGCTTATCTTTAAACAACACGCCATCATAGCCAGAGTTATTGGGCCCAAATTGCCAAGGAAAGACATTAGGGCTTGGGTCGACACTAACTGGGGAAATCATGTCGTGGTTAAATTCCTCCCCAAGGGTTTTTTTGTTGTTGTATTTGTGGAACCAGAGGAAAGAAACCACATTCTACAAATGCAAAATTGGTACTTTGAAGAACATCTGATATATTTACAACCGTGGGCACCAAATTTTGACCCCACCACACTCACGGTTTATGAGAAACTAGTATGGATTAGGTTATTAAATGTACCCACATAGTACTAGAGCGACCCAAGCTTGGAAATTATTGGTTGATCACTGAGCACTTTGTTGGAAATAGATGAAGGAATTATTGGAGCAGACCTGTACACTTATGCAAGGATTAAAACCGCAGCGGTTAGAAAAATCCCAAACTATATCACCCCTGTCACCAAAGAAGGAAATTGGTTGCAACAAGTAGAAATTGAGAAAGAGCTAATCTCTTGTCACAGATGTGGAGGCCGAACTCACACTACGGATAGATGCGGCATATATGTCAAGAAAGCACACAAGAAGGGTCGAAGAATGGCTAATAGGAATTGGAAAGGAGATGACATTACCAAATCTAGGGTGTCGCCAACATTGGACTGCCCTAGATTGGAAGATATGACACATCATGATGGCAATACGACCGAATTACCAAAACCAGTGGTGGAGTCAACCCCTAATGACAAACCTATTAGGGAACATAATGAAGCACGAATCCAACCGCATGAGGAACAAAATGATGCCCAGTCGGAAGATGAAAATTCTGTCTCAGAATCATAATCATCTCTCCCATACAACGCAACTGAGGACTTAGATGACCTGGGCAATTTGGATACTTGGTGCATTAGCCAATCGGTAAATGCATTGTTAGGTAGATGCAAAGGCATAAAGGGTAGAAAATGCCACAAAACAATAAGAGAACAGAGAGCAGGGGAGAAGGGTTTGGTTAGTGTATTGAACTACCTGAAAGTATCCAAGGGAGGTAAGGCCTCCCTTGGAGAACAATGAAGATAACTTCATGGAATGTCAGGGGTCTCTCTGCCCCCGACAAAAGACGCTTGGTCAAAAGAGCCTTGACCAAGATGAACTCGGATGTGGTTATACTACAAGAAACAAAGTTAAAAGCTGAAAAGGTGGATGATTTTTAAAAATATTGCAGCAAATGGGGTGGTCATTTCCAAGATGCCATAGGATCTGCGGGTGGCCTTAGGATCCTTTGGAAGCCGAACAGTATGGAAGTAAGATGTATTACTTCATATGAGTTTTGGATGGCCTGTACCATCAAGTGCAAAAGGACCAATTTTAGCTTCCCACTCTTCATCATTTATGGTCCCATAAAGACTAAGGACAACCTAAGAATCTGGAATGAAATTACCTTACAGGCTAATCTCAGAGACTTAGGGAAGGTTGTTATAGCTGGAGACTTTAATGCCATATTAGATTTCAATGATAAAGCAGGAGGACTGAAAAAGCCTTCTAAAGTCATGGAGGACTTTAAGGAGTTTGTGCACAACTGTAGACTTGTAGATGTTATTCCCCAAAATGGGAAATTCACTTGGAACAATCAGAGATTGAACTTCTCCAATATATCAGAACGACTTGACAGATTTTTTGTGGGTGAATGGTGGATGTTAAGTAACCATATCCTTGAAACAACAATCGAACCTCATTGTGGATCGGATCATTTCCCAGTTACGCTTTCAATCTCACATGAACAGGTTGGCCGCAAAGGTTACTTCAAATTTCTCAATATGTGGTGGTTGGATTCCTCCCTCCTTGATCTTCTCAGAATTTGGTGGTTGGAGAGCAACATCTATTCTGGTTTGCCAAGTTTCAAATTTGTCAAACGAATACAATACTTGAAATTCAAATTGAAATAGTGGAACAAACATACATTTAAAAATGTTTGCTGGAAAGGAAAGAATGGAAACAACAATGGAGGAATTAAACAATCTAATTATAGCTAATGGTATGACAAAGTCGGAGTACGAAGCTGAAAAACTTCTCAAAAATCAGTATGCAGAGATTTTACTTCGTGAAGAATTATATTGGAAGGACAAGTCGAGAGAAAATTGGATTGTAGAAGGGGATTCTAACACAAAAAAATTTCATGCTTCGGTGCAAACTAGAAGAGGAGCTAATAGGATTTGCTCGGTCCTAGATAATAATGGCAATCGAGTAAGCACTGATAAGGAAATCGAGCTAGTTGCCGAAGAGCACTTTAGGAATTTGCTCGGTGGCACACGGGGAGCCCATGCGTCTGTCTTTCCACTTGTTTCAGAAGTAATCGACACTATAATATCTGATGAAGATCGACAAATGTTGTTGGCCCCCTATTCTTTGGATGAGATTCGGATGGTAGCCTTCGCTCTGCATCCACACAAGGCCCCTGGACAAGACGGAATCAATGTTGAATTCATCCAGAAGTGTTGGGAATTCATGGGGCATGACATTTGGCTGATTATAGAAGAATTCCGGAAGAAAAAGAAGGTCGTCAAGGAAATCAATCATACTTTGATTGCTCTAATCCCAAAGAAGGTTGATTGCACGACAATGAATGATTACAGACCTATCTCAGTGTGCAACACTATCTACAAAATTATTGCTAAAGCAATGGCAGAAAGACTGAAGAAACTACTTCCTAAGCTAATATCAGAACATCAGAACGACTTCACCCCTGGCAGAGAAATTGCGGACAACATCATCCTTGTATCAGAAGTAATTCACACAATGCACAAAGAAAAAGTGAGTGGTATGGCTATCAAATTAGATGTAGAAAAGGCTTATGATCGTGTAATATGGAATTTTCTTGTTTGTGTGCTAGATCGTTTTGGATTTCCCTTTGCTTGGATTGAATGTATCAAACAATGCATAACTACGGTCAAATTCTCAATACTGGTAAATGGAAATGTTTGTGGATTCTTCCTGGCTACGAATGGATTATGACAGGGTGACCCTTTGTCTCCATCTCTATTTGTATTAATGGTTGAAGTACTCGGGAAGCTTATACAAAAGAGGCATGTGAGGGGCATTTGGAAGGGAATTCAAGTGCATGAACAACTAGATGCTATTACCCACTCACAATTTGCAAATGATACTATGGTCTTCAGAGAAGCTACCTTGACTGAAGCTAAAACTATTATGGAAACTCTTGATCTTGATTCGGAAAGTTCAGGACAGATTATGAACAAAGAGAAATCTCAGCTCTTCATGTTCAACACAAACAAGCAGACCCAATCAAGAATATCTGGGTTAATGGGAATTAAAGTTGTGGAGCTTCCATTAAAGTATCTTGGCGTAAGAATTAATAAGGGCTGCTGCCAATCCCAGATTTGGGAAGAGGTATTGCAATCTTGCGAAGTGAAATCACTAGCATGGAAAAATCGATGGCTATCTCAAGCTGGTTGTTTAACTATGGTCAAATCTGTTTTATCTGCGATCCCTATTTACAACATGTCTTGCTTCAAACTACCTGCGACTGCTAGGAAAAAGCTGGATAATCTATTGAGGAAATTTGTATGGGACAGTGCAAAAGATACCAATCGAATTCCACTTATTAGCTAGGATACAATGTGTCTCCAAAAGGAATTGGGCGGTGCTAGGCTACGAAAAATGGAATTACAAAACATTGTGCTTGGTGCCAAGCTAACCTGGAAGATGTATCGGGAACCCCAAAAGTTATGGTGCTCAATATTCAGGAGGAAATATTTGGATTCTAATGAGCCTAGTAGAATTTTGACTATTGCAAACTCGATCAAGGGCTTAGCCACCTGGAATTTCTTTTGGGACTGTAGAAATATAATAACAGATCATATCTCATGGCAAATAGGAAATGGGCAATCAGCAAAATTCTGGTACGATTCATGGAATGGGGAGATGGCAATTTGTGACTTAATTAAAGATCTGACATGGATACAAATGGTTGAATCCCAATTGGGATCGTTTGTAAATAACTATTTTGAGGAAGATTTGCCTAACACGTGACACAGAAGATGGAAGCAGGTGAACTTGGGGAGCCTGGTATTATGCAACCTTCTTCAAGATATTTTAAGTGCCAGACATATACCTATATCGGACTCAAATGATTGCATCTTCTGGTGCGGTTCTAAAACTGGACAATATAAAGTCAACTTGGGATACCATGTTCAGCGGGAGCAAGGCTCTATTAAGCTATGACCACATAATCTATGTTGGAACAAAAGACTCCTCCCAAAGGCAGGTGCATTTCTCTGGACTGCTCTTCATAATCGCATCCTAACTGGAGATAAACTGAAACACATTGGAATTTTTGGCCCTGATTGGTGCATTATGTGTAAAAGTGCTGAAGAAACCGCAAACCACTTGTTGTTCAATTGTCCGATTGCTGAAACCTGTTGGAATTGGTACTTCGGGCAAATAAATCTTACTGCTGTTCGTAATGAATCTTTATTGGAGTTCCTATCTACATGGCCTACTTGCTTCAACTCAAAATGGAGTGACCTATGGCTTATCGGTCCTTCTATGATTACGTGGCATATATGGAAGGAGAGGAATAGGAGAATCTTTACTGACTCTCAAATCCCTATGGAGAAGCTCATTGGGGACATTAAACTTGCCATTTAGGAAGTTATTAACGGAAAACACAAAGCATAAGGCAGATATTATAACATATGGGATCAAAACATGGAGAGGAAGTGGCACTTGAAGGATTACAAAATGGGATCTAAAGGCAAAAGCAAGAAGGTCGACAGAAAGCATGTTAGATGGAAAGTCCCTGCCCCTGACTGGCTCAAATTAAACTTTGATGGGGCAAGCCGGGGCAACCCAGGTTCTTCTGGCTATGGTGCAGTAGTGCGCAACAACAAAGGGGAGTTGATTGTCGGAACTTTTGGAAAAATCGGGCAGGCGACCAACAATGAAGCCGAAATCCTTGCCCTCATTGCGGGTGTTAACATGTGTATAACCAACAAGCTATCAAGTATAACAATCGAGGGCGACTCCCTTTTGATTATAAACGGGATTATGAAATCAAGATTTGAAATCGAAGACTCTACTAATGGATCCCGTGCATATCACAGCTCCTTTGTCAAATCGGGGCATATGAGGTTAAGCATATATATCAAGAGGGGAATCGGTTAGCCGACTCACTTGCTAACTTAGGCATTGACTCCCCCCTTGAGTTGATGGTATTTGATAATACAAATGCACCTTTATCAGTTAGAGGACTGATAGAATCTGATATCAGACCCTAATACGAATGGCTTAGGTCGAGGAAATTATCCTTTGAATGGTGGGAAGGCAACAAAGGATGAGTTCACATAGACATGGTACCCCTCCTCGGTCTATTCTCCTAACTTTACTATGGTTATGGCGACGGGTTGGCGGTCTAAGTACATGACAGTTCCTATTTAGTGATTCTTAGAGCTTAATCGATTTTGGAGAAAGGCGGTGGAAACATCCAGAACCTGTGCTTCTTTCCCTATAAATCCATGCGATTCCTATGGATGTTTACTGTGATAAATGAGTGGAGGAACAAATCCATATTTTTTGTCGGGCTATCTCTGGTTGTTGTATGGCTTATTTTTTTCAGGTCATACATGACAACTATTTGATAGATTGTTTGGTTATGAATTATGCCTGAAGGACGTATGTGTCCTTGTTTTGGTTTCCACAGGCATATACGACTATGTAATGTGTTTTGAATATCAATATAGGGCGCTATCCCCATCTTGATACCACTTACCCTTAAAAAAATAAAAATGCCCGTGTTATATAAATCTTATAAAATCAATTAACTCAAGTTAAAAAATAAAAAATAAAATTATTGTTAGGGTTCACTAAATTAACTTGCCAGATATACACATAAATACGCTCTCTGATATACACATATATTCATTTATTAACTGGAGTGAAAAGTGCGGGAGTGAGTGAGACCAATAAAGTTAAATTAAATTAAAAAATTAAGGAAAAAGAATAAGTAATATACTTCTCGCTATATAGTTGCCACTAAAACTAATTATTTTGGATTTCCTAAAAATCCGCTTATAACAACTAAATTGTATTTAGCCAATAAGTGTACAGAAAAATAATTTTCATAATTTATAATGTTAAAAATTGTACAATTAGACTTTGGTAAAAATAAGATTGAAAATATTAAAAGTTAAAATTTGTTTGTGATTGGTTCAAATTAATTTTTTTAATAACTAGTTAACTAAAAAACAAAAAAACTTATTACAATAGTATTAGCTAACGACAAGTACTAATCTTGTTATTAATGCTATATTTGTCCCTAAAACGATCTCATATCGTTTACTTGTATGGGTAATGTATTTCTCTCTAAAATCAACCTTATACTCGTTTGGACCAGTTGACCACCTCCAAATTTGTTTTCCTCGAATTCTGCCCTGTCAGGCCAAGAATTTATACAATTAAAGTAAAAATAGGTAGTAGATGTATTTTTTGGTGGTATGCTGGAAAAGCTGCATAGAATCTTTGACGTAACATATATTAATCCTAGCTGCAGTGTATTGGTAGATTGCAGACGATATTCCACACAATCTATATTAATACTACTTCTACTTCAATACTCGGGACAGTGAGGGCAATACTTTTTTTTTTTCAAAGGTATTTACCTATATCTATATCTCTGCTTTATATTGCAATTACGGCAAATAGTGTTTTAAATTTCACTACTCTGTCTAAAAAACCCTCTTAATTTGTAATTGTAAGGTAATTTTACCACTTGTATAACGCCTCAGATCTTAAACTTTTGAAGTGCTGAGAACACTTGAAAACATTAGTGCTTTTTATGTTTTTTTGGTTTAGATTGAATCTGCAAAGCAAATATTGAGATATAAAATATGGGGTCTAAGCTTGTGCAAGGATCAATACAAACCCTAATTAAATCTGATCATGCAGCTTTTTTCTCCTTGAAGAGTAGTTGCTGTGTGGCAACAAAAACAAAAGAAAATGCAACGGACCCAGAAAAAGAAGGGTTAAAGTTGAAGTTGTCCTTTAAAGTCTTTTCAGCCATTGCAGTGCTTGAATTTCAATCTTTACTCTGCACTGGAGAAAAAAATAACGAATTTCATCAAGAGAGAGTTGGAAACTAACAGTTATGCTCTTTGCAGTGAGAAGGATGCGCTGTGGACTCTTAATAGCAATTTGAACTGCTAAAAATTCATCTTTAGGTTATAGAACAGGAATTTTTTGTGAGGATGCTATGTCGCTTGTTAAATTTTAACACTAACACATTTGCAAGTTCAAACTATGAGGACTTCACCATCAATGCTGGATCAGGGTCAAGATTAGAAGCATTGCCTTTATTATGTTTGTGTACTCCAAAGGTTTACTTATGAAACTGAAGGATTTGATATAAAGGAAGCTGAATCTTACTTTTGTTTCTGTTCTTGAAACATTTTTTTTTCTTGTTATCTGTTTTATAATTTCAACAAGAGAGAGTTGGAAACTAAGAGTTATGCTCTTTGCAGCTGGAATAATGAGCTGTGGCCTCTTAATAGCATTTTGAACTGCTAAATTGTCATCTTTAGGTTATAGAATAGGAATTTTACGTGAGGATGCTGTGTCGTTTGGTAAGCATTTGCAAGGTTAGATTATGAGGATTGCATTTCAACACTAAAGACTTAGTTCAATTCTTTTAAGAAATGGTGACAGCAAATTGCTGAATTTAAACAGCAAATACTACATTCAATTTTTTTAAAAATTATTAACCTCACCAACTTTAATAAAAAACACTATACATCAAAACACAACTATAATTTTAATTTTTTTTTTGGGACTGCAGGGTTGGGCTTGCAGCTAATATAATAACAAGGTTACTACTATATTTGTGCCTAAAACGATCTCATATTGCTTACTTGTACGGGTAACTTATTTGTCTCTAAACTCAACCTTATACTTGTCCAAACCAGGTGACCACCTCCAAATTTTTTTTCCTCAAATCCTGCCTGGTCAGGCCAAGAATTTATACAATTAAAGTAAAAAGAGGTAGCAGATGTATTTTTTGGCAAAGTGCTTGTAAAGTTGCAGTGAATATTTGATTTAACATGTATTAATCCTATTTGCAATATATTGATAGAGTTGCAGACAATATTCCACACAACATATATATTTATACTACTTCTACTTCAATACTCGGGACAGTGAGAGCAATCCATTCTTCTTTTTCAAAGGTATTTGCCTATGACTATATCTCTGCCTTATATTGCAATTATGGCAAATAGTGTTTTAAATTTCGCTACTCTGTTTAAAAAACCCTCTTAATTTGTCATTGCAAGGGTTAATTTCACCGCTTGTATAATGCCTCAGATTTTAAACTTATAAATTGCTGAGAACACTTGAAAACATTAGTGCTTTTAAATTTATTTTTGGTTAATTGAATCTGCAAAGCAAAAACATTGATATAAAATATGGGGTTTAAGCTCGTGTAAGGTTTAGAAGGATCAATACAAACCCCAGTTAAATCTGATCTTGCAGCATTTTTTTCTTGAAATGTAGTTGCTTTGTGGCAACAAATGCAAAAGAAAACACAACAGGCCCAGAAAAAGAAGGGTTAAATTGAAGTTGTCCTTTAAAGTCTCTTCAGCCATTTCAGCCCACAAATTTCAGTCTTTAGCTCTGCACTGTAGAAATACTGAACAAATTTCATCAAGAGAGGGTCGGAGACTAAGAGTTATTCTCTTTGCAGTAGGAAGGATGAGTTGTGGACTCTTAATAGCATTTTGAACTTCTAAATTGTCATCTTTAGGTTATAGAACAGGAATTTTACATGAGGATGCTGTGTTGCTTGGTAAATTTTAACACTAACGCATGTGCAAGTTCATATTATGAGGACTTCACCATCAATTCTGGATCAGTGTTACGCTTAGAAGCATTGCCTTTATTATGTTTGTGTACTCCAAAGGTTTACTTGTCAAACTGAAGGAGCTGATAGAAGAGAAGCTGAATCTTACATTTGTTTCCATTCTTGAAACATTTTCTTTTCTTGTGATATGTTTTATAATCTCATCAAGAGAGAGTCGGAAACTAAGAGTTATGCTATTTGCAGTGGGAAGGATGAGCTGTGGACTCTTAATAGCATTTTGAATTGCGACATTGTCATCTTTTTTAGGTTTTTGAACAGGAAATTTACGTGAGGATGTTGTGTCACTTGGTAAATTGTAACACTAACGCATTTTGCAAGCTTAGATTATGAGGACTGCACCATCTATGCTGGATCGGTGTTACGCTTAGAAGCATTGCCTTTATTATGTCTGTGTACTACAAAGGTTCACTTGTGTGAAACTGAAGGAGCTGATATAAGAGAAGCCGAATCTTACTTTTGTTTCTGTTCTTGAAACATTTTTGTTTCTTGTGATCTGTTTTACAATTGGTCTGCTTGGTCCTGATGCTTATGGGAGAGGTACAAGATGCATTCCAGTACATGTAGTCATTGATAGGCGAAAATGGCAGGCATTGCTTTCTATGGCATGTTGTTGAGCCTGATTCAGATTTAGAATTTCTCTTACGAGCTTGTAATTGAGTTATTTGTATAATTTGGGATGGTAAAGTCACCTGTTAGATATGTCAATAATGGGAATTTGCATAGAACTTCAAGAAAACATGTTTGAATCTGGTTAGACAGAAAAATAGTTCATATTGTTTTGTAGTATATTCCATGAAGTTTCCAAGATGGAGGTGCTTGGGACAGTCGGATGTGTTTCTGGTATGGCTGGGGAAAGGCCTTTTTTAGGGGATGGCAATTAAAAAAAGTAGGAATATTTTAAAATATAGGGAATTTCAGTTATTCACATATTAGACATTCATCATATACATTATAGAACTATATTATATAACATAAAAAATTTAGAGCTGAATTGAGAATTCACATGAGAGTCGACAGTGTAGAATCTGCTGACATGTTTTGCTTGTTTCTCTTGTCTGTTATAATATTAGGAACAAATTTATAACATTTCATACCAATGCTAATTTTAGGATCTGCCAACTTATGATGATCGAGGGGAAAGCTTCTTTTTTTTAGTATACCCATGTATGGAATTAATATTCTCATGCATTGGCCAATAGACCAGGCTGCTCTTTGGGGATGGTAATGATTATAATCCTCATTATATCAGCAAAAGTTTGTTTGTTGGAAATTCAGTGTTCCACAGGCCCACATCCCCCCGTCCCCGAAACTTAAGCCCTTTGTCCCCCCATCCCCGTCCCACGTCCCTGCATCCCTGACGCCTGTGGAACATTGGTTGGAATACAACCAATAAATATAGAGATACACTGACAGGAATCTAATCCATGTGATTTCATTTGGATGCAAAACAAATTCCCATTGCATGATTTTCCTGCAGTAAACACAGGCTACAATGTTGCATTGCAACAATAAATATGGTGAAGGTTATGATGAATCTCATTTTTTCTGCTTGCCTTAAATATAGGCAAACTGCCTAAAACAAAGAGATTTGATTGACAATTCTATGCCATACAGGATCATGTTGCAGATATCTTCACCGAGTTCCTTTGTTCATATAGATCTTTACATTCATAGATATTATTAATGATGTCAAAACTGTTAAGAGTGGCCATAGATTTGTTCTTTTTCAAAAAAAATCTCTTTTCCACTGTAGGGCTTTCGTGTTCTGCCATCGCCTGCCCGTTTTTGTCCATTTCTGAAACATTTTCTGTTAATTTTTTTTGTAAAAGACAGCCGCAGGAATGTTTCCTAGTCATCCCTGCACCCTTGAAACGTCCCAGGGACAGAAACAGCTGGATTTCCCCAAGGGAATGAATACCCGTGGAACACAGGTTTTCTATCTTTGAAAAAATATAGTAGTAAAATTGTGCTCCAATTAGTAGGAGTTCTGTCTTCATTTTCTCAAAATTTGCTGCTTAAATTCATTATCTGTTAGCCGATGCTTCTTTTCACTAAGAAGTTGGAACATTATAATCCGTTCCTGAGCATTCTTTCTCACAGGAAACCTGATGGTTCCATAGTGCATCAGGTGTTGTCATTATCATCTGGTCCAGATAGCAGGTGTTTTAAGGATTATTGCCACACAAACTTTCTGAGTCTGTGATGAAGATCGGATCAAATGAGAAATCTCACCTGCCTCAGGTTTTTAGAATGCATGGGTATTCGATTGACTTTAAAAGGATGTTCATGCAAAGCTGGGAAAGGTTGAGATGTGCAAAAGGTTGAAGCCTCTCAAATAAGATTTCTAAAATCTTGAAGAAAAAGGTCATCTTGACTTCCTTTAAACTGCTTGAGAAAGTTAATAATCTGTTATGTATCCTAAAGTTAAAAGGACTAATGATGATTTCTTCAAGACACCGGAGTCTGAAAAAGTGAGTTTGTGTGGCACTCATAAGTTTGTGTAACTGATTGTGCTATCTGCACCATGGTCAAAAAATGCATTGGCAGGTCAGCTCTCATGGAACATTTGTCCATGACTAGACATCATATCCACTGAGAGGTCAACAAACTTCTTTCCAAAGAGAACAATTATAATAGGAGGAAATTAAGAGAAGCAATGGAAATTAGGAGAGGAGGGATGGGCTCTGAGCTATTCTTCACAATCAATCTTATATACTCTCCAAACTAATAATGGCACTCACATTGATTACAGTTTTTGTCAATCCAATTATTAGCTCCTTAGGACTGTACCCTTCCTTAGTTTTCTAACTGCATCTCTTTTATTTTGAGCTTCTTATACGTACTAGTTGCCCACCTATCAACTTGGTATCATATTATACTGAATATCTTATGTTCATTAACTCTGCAGGCTGGATTTGACTGTGGGGGTGCTATTTCTGTAATTTTTTATTTAAATAAAAAATTACTGTTATGATCATGACTTGTTTTGAAGCCAAAATGAAAATGTTAATGTGTTAAATGTTGCTTTTCAGAGTCAACTGGGTGCAATATTTTTTTTTTGATCGGTAGTTGTTGATTATTTATATTAATATATTGGGATTTAAACCTGGCCCCAAACAGGTGAGGCTACATCAAGGGAGCTCCCTCCCCAGACCAACAAGGCACCAACGTGCAAGACCCCTTAACAGGCCAAACAATACATACTGGTTTTGGTTCCACCCTTATCATGAGAACGGAGGAGCATATTGAAAGAAATTTCCCCCTTTACTCTCTTGTCTCTTCCTCTTCACCTCTGTCCAACCTTCCTCTTCACCTCTAGCTTCCTGCATCTCTATCTTGGATTCATCAACAGGAACCCGCCTAACTGGGTGCAATATTTAGTATACAAGTCATTCAATCAATGATTGACTACTTAAATGGCCAATCTTCCATGAGCATGTATGGTCCACTTAGCACAAGTTAGCATTATTGTTTCAAGTGACGCTCATAGGGATTAACTGAACGGATTGAATCCAGTTGAATGAAGCATACCATAGCATTAATTGTTACCACCAGAACTTCCGAGGGGTCACCAATCCTAATATCATTCTAGCTCAATTGTGCATTGCCATGGAGATTTCCTCATTGTCATGCTGACATGGAGGTCTTCGGCCCTTTTATTCTTTAAGCAATTGACTAGTTGATGGTTTTCTACATCAGGGTGTTGGGTTCATACAAGATTTTCATATTGTGTCAGACCTTGTCTATTCTCTTTGTCTCGTTGTCCTTTGTTGTCTTCTAATCTTCATAGGGTCATATAATTTGGTGGTTCAAATCATTTGCTGATCAAGAAGGGTTAGTTGCTGCTAAAGAATATTGACACAGGTGCACCTTTGAGACAAAAGCTTTTAAATCTAAAAATGGCTAAAGGTTGGAGATGAGGGCATATCACCAAAGGGGGTGGCATTGATAGGAGGTTTTGTACACACTAACATCTAGGTGTGCACTCTATAAAAGGAAGAATTCAAAATTCAACTTAACATGTGAAGTTTTGAATTTGGGTGTGTTCTTGGACATGAAGACATACCTCAAAGAAGGAAAATCAAATGTTCAATGACTTCTATTTGTAGGTGTGTGCCTAGGGTCTAAGCAATGACTTGATTAAAGGACAAACTTTGGTTTATAAAAAATAGAGCAAAGTGTGCACCACACAATCGAAATTATGTGAAGTCAAATATCCTATTTATAGGTGCATGTGGCTCGAGGAAAATGCACCTTATGAATGAATTTCGACCAATATATAGTTGTGCGCTTGAAACTTAGGGCACACCTCATAAAGGGAAAAAGTGATTGGTTTACAAAATCCATAGCTAGGTGTGGAGGCAAGCATGTGATTATGTGTAGAGAGTAATTTTTGCCATGAATTATCAAGCATGTATGTGATATGTGAGACACATCTCATAAAGGAGGCAAGTTCATGTTGAAAATTCAATGCTTAATGTATAGGTGTGTGCCTAGGAGCAAGGATGCATCCCAATAAAGGAAAAATCAATGTTAGAAAAACCTGGTTATCAGGTGTGAGCTTGGGAGCATTGACAAACCTTACAAAGGAAAATTCAAATTTTAAATGCAAAGCTTGAATACTATAGGTAGATTTTGAGGGGTCGTTGTGTACACTTCACCAAGAGAACTTTCAAGGTGTATGTTTGTTCATTAGTTTTCCTGCTAAACCAAGCAAACATTCAAAGATCTGTCCTACATTCATTCGTGAAGGTACCCCTAATGGATTTAATACCATGTCCACTGGTGTTCCATTCTGTAAATAAGGCATATCTTGCCTGGGCAAATTTTTTGAAATGCAGTCTAGGATGCACCTTAACAAAGAATTTTATAAGCTCACATCAAACTTTGAAACCCTCATTGTGAGGGGTGCGCTTGGGTGGAGGGGCATACCTGTATAAAGGACAAATATTGAAGAAGTATAGTTGTCAAGTACACACTTAGTGATGAGTGCACAACTATATAAAGGAAATCATAAGTGCAAGTTTAAAGTCAATTTTATAGCATATTGGTGCATTTGTAGAGCAAAAGCGCACACCTAACAAATGGATTCAAATCAGTGAAGTAGATTTTCAAGGTTTTTTAGATGGTTAACCATGATCAGAGAAAAAGTCATAGAATCATCAAATTCATCTGGAGCCCCCTATCTATACAAAAATATTTTGTATTGTTTCATATCAAAAGTTAAGCCTTGTTTGCCCAAACGTGAGTCATGTTTCAGACTTTATCTTGTGTGTGTATTTCTTTTTTGCAGGAATCATGAAAAGGAACTTTTAAGTGCATTCGTTATAGTGAATAACTGGAATTTCAATTTGGAAATTGTAATCTTGTAGGAATGGCATGTGCCACATAAGGGAGGAGCACATTGAAAGTTGAAAAATCTGCAAGTCGATAGCAGGGTGCATACGCTCAAATGAGTATGCCGGGTTTTTGAAGTTCAAGATCTAAACCAGCACATTCAGGCACATGTCACGATGAATGTGTAATGAGTTTTGAAGTTGAAATCTGTGAGGATACTCACAGGCACACACCAATAAAGGGAGATCACATATTTTGAGTTGTCAAAAAATGCAGACAGCTGTTTAGAGCACTCCAGACAATTTTATGGTCTAGTGCATGTCCTATAAGGGTGAGATATTTTTTGAAAACTGTAAAATATTGCTGTATTGAGTGGCACACAGTATACAATGGAAAGATTGATTTTTCTTAGAGTTTTTATGTCAAATTTGCAGGCACTATTGGTAAGCGTGTGCCAGAGTGAGAGCAGAGAGATTTTTTTGGTTGAGATATTTGCAAGGGGGTAGTAAAGGGTGGGCCAATGACAACACAATCAGATTTAAAAAATGCAAGAGTGTGCATTGACATATATAGGTGTGCACTATTAAAGGTGAAGGACAGTTTGGAATTTTAAAAGGATGCAGGCATGGTTGTTTGGTGCACACAACATAAATTTTGAAGAACAAATTTTAAAACACAAAACCTGCAAGTGTATTGAAGGGTATATGCACATATACAGGCCAACATGTTTATATTATGAAAAATCTGCATTTGTATACAATGGCAGATGCCATAACAGGGTTAGACAAATTTTGGAATTCAAAAACTTGCAGTTATATTATCTTTTAATTGCCAAGAGGGCAGAAAAAGCAAATTTTCCAAATGGCACTCAGGGCAGAAAAATCAGGTCTATCTTTGGGTGTTTCAAAGGCAGAGATATGTGGTGATAGGTGTGATTAACAAACCTCCATCACTTCATTCATCCAGCATCATCTGATTTAAAAGCAGCACTTTTCATAATTTCAACAGGGGTTTTGATCAATATGTTAAATTTAGGCAATTAGATGTTAATCTAATTAATTAAATTATAATCAGACTGAGAATAAGCAGAAATAACAATAAAGCACACGACACAAGACACAAATACCCTGGGAAAACCTCCCTCTTGGAGGAAAAAAAAAATCCAGCATCTAAGATTCAGATCAGTTCCTTTATTTATAAGCAGATTACATGAACAGTATATATCAGATTACTTATCTGATTGTAGTGCCAATCTAGGGCAGATTCAAACCAAGTATATGCAGCTGTAGTATATCTTTAGAGAGAGCAGAATATCGACATCACTTGGAGAAGGAGATAGCTGAAGTATAGGACAAGACTTTGCCCAGCAAGCTGCCCAATGGATTCGCTCAATGATCAGATAGACTTGCAGCAGTATGAAGACTTAGATCGCTTTCTATCCTTCCAAATTCGCTGACTAAATTCGCATAAGGCTAACGGCTTATGGTATGTTTTCTTGATGAAGATAATATATGTTTGAAGTGTGAAATGAATCTTGTTTATATACAAGATTCATGTTCAAGTTTCATGTTCAAGTTTTCCCCAAGTCGGCTTTAACAAAACTGCCACCATTTTACATATTTTAAGTTTGCCCTTTTTGGCGCCCAATTTGGGGCCTACATAAATTGCAAGTTATACCACGTTTCATTTTGGGCCCAGCCCTATTAGACATGTAATCACTTAACCTTATTACAAGATGATTAATATTTTAATTGCCACTAGGCATCGAAAGAGGGTTTCCATTGACACTTAGCAGTCATCATCAATCCTTGATTTAAATGCCTGATCTCAGCTAGTTTTAGTAGCAGATTTTAGTGATTCCCTTTAGCTTCAATCATTCCAGCAGTCTCCATTTGATTTCTAGTGACCAACATCACTGAACATCATCGAAAGTACCTCAGACCAGCAAGGTTACATCTTTCAGAAACTCAGATATTTAGATTTACATTAGCAGGGTGCCCAAGGTTTTCATCCACCATGCCACTGTTATACCATTTGGTTGCTTGTTTTTCAAATCATGACAAGATCATTGTTTTGGCTGTTATTTAAGAGCTGATCAGGTTTCATCACTGTTTTAACAGTTTCTTGATTTGCTAAAAGCAGGAGATCAACTTAAGTGATGAAGGATAGATGTTAGTGTTTCTTAGCATTCAAGATGGTGCATTTTCAGCTAGAATTTGGTGTGAATATCCCTAGAATTAGGGTTTCCAGATTCAAGTTACAAAGATTGGTGAAATGTAAAAGTTTCAGCGAATTGCCATGGACAGAACATGAAAACTTTCTCAAAATTGTCTTTAGAGCTAGCCATTCAATTGTCTATATTTTTAGCTCATTCTATTTATAGCCTGCACAATTTTTAGTCGTCACTATTTTCTAGGAAATAACAATATTTTGAGAAGTCTTTTTTTAGCGTTTAGTTATATATTGGCTATTTTGAAACAACCTTTGAAAAGTTTAGTCTTAGTTGGTAGTGTTGAGACATGGACCAGCTATGTCTCGAACCTAGGACCTTCCATATGCTGCTGGAGTGCTCTACCACTGAGCTACTGGCCCCTCTTGGACCAGTCCATCGTTGGTCCGGGTGTGGCTTATTTCCAACACCAACAACCCCCCTTAAGCCACACCTTTCGTGTGTTTGGGGCTCCTAGCCTGGATCTGGCTCTGATACCATGTTGAGACATGGACCAGCTAGGACTCGAACCTAGGACCTTCCATACGCTGCTGGAGTGCTCTACCACTGAGCTACTGGCCCCTCTTGGACCAGTCCATTGTCTGTCCGGGTGTGGCTTATTTCCAACACCAACAGGTAGTTATTCTTATCAGGAGTCTATTTGAAGATTATCAGAGTTAGGGTTTAGTGTTTGAGGATAGTACTATTTAATAAGCTTGCTTTGCATCGAAGCAATCTATTTTTTAGCATAGAAGTTGTAGTTAGCTTTTAGTTATTTTTGATGCAATAGTTTTGTAAACATTGTAAATAATTGCTTTGGGCACTTAGTTTATGTTTAAATTCAGACCATGGTATGCAGATTCAGCACTCAGAGATTGACCTTAAGGCTTAAGTATCTAAATTGTATGGCAATCAGTCAATCAAAACTATTGTTGCTGAGTACATTAACCTGCACACACACATTGCCAAAAGTTTAAAAACAAAAAGAGAAAAACAACAAATAAAATTGAAATCAGAATTATTTTTGGTGTGAAAAAATCGTATTGTTTTGAAATTTTCTGTCTTACAAAAGTGGGCGCCCAAGGTCAATAACAAAACCTCAAAAACTTGGGCACACCAAAGCAGAAGAAAAGTGCTTTAAATCAGGGGTCTATTATTGTTTTATTTGTTATATAGAAGCTCATGTAAAATAAAATAAAAAAAACTCCAGTGCCCCAGAATAAAACATAAATAAATAGAAATAAAACAGTACAAGACAGTGCCAACTATCACTAATTATATGTGCCTAATTCTAGGAATCCACCACACTTATACATGGCTATTCGAGCATCTTTTTTCACTAAACAAAGGATTGAAACTAATGCCTGGCTAAAGAAGATTCAACGCCCCCCAAAAGTCTTAGTTTTTTGCTAATTTTTATGGCTAGCTGTAGCAGAACAACAATTGAGTGACCAATGAAGAAACTAACACTTCCTCTTTGCAAGGAAGGTGTTCTCTATCAAACCTATCTTTCAAAATGTTTACAGCTTGCTCATCTAAATGAATGTATCAAAGAACTATTGTTCTCTTCTAACCTTGTCTATTAAAAAATGATAGCAAATATCTATATGTTTGGAGTGACCATGAAATACTAAATTTTTAGAGAACTTAATGCAACTCTGTTTAACATGGTATACTATTGTTGGCTCCAACATTTGAATAATAAGTTTTGCTCTCAACTTGCAATGCCAGATAGCCTCACAACTACTAGAAGAAGCTATTATGTACTTTGCCTCGATTGAATTTAATGCAACTACTGCCTGTTTCTTGTTGTACCATGATATCATACCTAAGCTTAAACCATGAAGTGACTAGCATTATCTATCCAGTCTGAATCCACAAAGCCATGCAACATCAACTCTTAGTCCAACAGTTTTCAACCTATAATAATTATGCCCTTCAAATATCAAATCATATTTATTGTGGCAGTTTAGTTAACTTGCCTTGGAACAACTATATATGGATTTAATGTTTTCATTGCAAAGCAAGTATCAAGTCTAGTATTTACCAAGTACATGAAGGAACTTGTTGATTTCTTGTACACAAAATGATACACCAAATCTGGTTCTAAACTTGTAGTCAACTCAAGATAACAAGGGGCTTAGATTCTAACACTTGAAATCTTATTATAATCTCTACTATGTACTTCCCTTGACTTATGAAGACTTCTCTTCTATTTCGCCACACTTGAAGACCCAAAAAATAATGCGCAAGCCCAATATTTGTCATTTCAGATTTGGATAAGAAGCAGCACAATATTTGCCACACTTGAAGACTTCTCTTCTCTTGCAAGCAATTCTTGTAAAGCAATAAGAAGTGACGATCTGGATCATGTAGTTTCCCAATTATTGGGTTTCACTAGGGTAAACTATTGAGCTTAATTGTGATTGTCTACATTAGAATTTTCTTGTAGTCTTCAGTTCCATATTCCATTGTGCTGCTATTTGCTGTAATTTAAGTTTGAGTTTATGACTATTGAAATCTTGCGAGCAAATTCTATTCTCAACATTTGGACTAGTCTCACCCAAAATAAAATAATTAATTTAGAAACCCTCTGGAAATAATAGCAATTGCTAGGGTCAAACAGATCGCTCTTAGCATAGATCACATGATATAAGATAAAAATAGCTTTAGACTTTCAGAGAACTGATGAAAACAAAATGTCAAGATTATTTGACAACAAAAATAACTGTGATGACATTAAAAGATCCTATGTCATAAAAGAAAGATGGAAACAATCTAGATATAAAGTCTCAACATGCTGCTGCCAGCTTAACAGGTTTTTATGCATTCTTCATACATAGCTGTAGTTGTGAACTGTTGGAAAGTCAATAATAGAAACAAAGCATGCATTTAATATTACAACTACGTATAATCTCCTTGTCTATGATTACAGCAACACCATATGTTCTAAATATGAAGATAGCAAAAATAATATATCACCTCCCATAACCAAAGAAATATTGCCTATTTTATTTTTTCAGTAGATATAGGATTCCCATAAGGCAATCTTTCCAGCTAAATTTGGATGTATTAATACTTGATGGATGGATGGATTAATTGAATTTTCCCAGTGTAAGATTTCTTTTTCTTGTTTGTCAAAGTTCATATATAAAATTTGATCTGCATCATTTAAGTTTTATGCCTTGATCAAAGGCATAGTCTTTTCTCTAGATGGCATCAACTGTTTCTCACTCTGAAATGCTGTGATTGAATGAATTGGTGAAGCAAGACACAATCCCTGGAGTAGTTGTATCTTATTTTTGAAATTAAGTTCTTTTTGGAGCTTCACCCATTTGAGGTTTTTCAGAGGTGGAAGGCAACTTAAGGTTTCATTGTTGGCATGTCAGATGTTTGTATCATATGTTCAATTAAATCAACTTGTGGCCCTATTTTATATTCCAATAAATTGGAATTGACTGGAAACTTGAAGTGTTAACGTTTGACTTCCTTGGAGCAGATTTGGCATTGTTCTTAGGTAGTTAAGGCACCACTTTAGCATAAGGATTAATTTGAATAAATGTTGATAGTGCAACTCTGGGTAAAGCATTCACTTGACTTCCTTCCAAGGAGCAGAGAGAGAACATTGCAACTGATGGTGACTCTCAAGGCAGTAATTGAAACTCGAAATGCTCTTTAATATTTCAGTGGTTGCTTCCACACTGAGTCCACACTCTAAGTCAAGATTGTCACATAGTTGGTGCATTAGTTGTAATGGCACGATCCGTGGTGAGATGTAAGTTTGAGAAGCAATGAGTCATGTATCATATAACTTTGAAAGATGGATAGTTCCAGAATTTGTATTTAAAAAGATGGTCTAATTGATGCGGTAAGAAGAATAGATATCTCTTTTGTTGGACTCAAAATTTAGTTTAACATTTCATGAAAATCCCAAGCTCAGTTCTGGTTTAACGACCATAGACTTCCATTAAGGCTGTGAAATTTTCTATTTAGAACACACAACTTTAGTGACATCTTACTTCTTATCTTTGAGTTTTTCTTTTAAAGATTTCTTTTCCTTTCACTTTGAATATGTATTGTCTGATTAAAACTTTTACTTGTTGCTATAGATTGGGCTGAAAGTAAATTAGTTGAAATGGATGGATCTTCAAGTGATGGTGGCGAATCCACTTTAGTTTGTGTCCGATGCGGCAAGTCTGCCCGCCTTCAGTAAGTGCATGTTACAAATACATTTAGGACTGCAAACTGTTTTGTTTTGTGTTTTCTAATGTATACTTGGAATATTTTTGCATTGTAATGTGAATTGAAATATCAATTTCATTTTGGGTTGAATGTATTATGGTTTTTATTTTACTTGATATCATCGTTGATTGCGATTAGTCCAAAGAGGAATTTTGTTAGCATTTTAATTTATCCCATTTAGGACAACACAAAATGTAACAGCAAGTAAAGATAATAGCTTTCTTCAAATTAGGAGGTGAAGCTTCCTTGTAACAAAAGTTCAAATTTTGATCTCTTAACAATTGGTTTACAATATGCAGTACAAACAAACTCGAAGCAAACATGTCTTTTTGGTCTTGGGCAAGGGCACAACGCTAATCAGCTTTGTATTTAGGACAAGATTTTTATATCTTCTCTATTGAAAGCTAATATCTATAACAGCTAAGAACCACTTATAGTCACTAGCTAAAAGTAGAGATAAGAAAGCATAAGTACAACACAATAATTGGATTGAAAACAACAAACATGCTTCAACAAACCAATTTGATGCTATCATATACAGAGCTACAATAAATTCTCCGATGTAACCTGCTATTCAAATTGTGCACTTTCCAAGAAAGACTATTCAATTTCACAAATCAACAATCAGAAATTAGACAGGACAGCTCGAACAATAATCTTAGCAATGAGTAGGCATAAAAATACCATTCCATCAAATCTAAGTGCAAGTAGCACTTATTTATAGGTGTATGCAAGATTTTTGAATGCAATTTATTCAAGATAAATAAAAAACATATTGAAAGTTCCTAGACTAAAATGGTTTGCTTGCACACAAAGGAAGCATTGAAAACAAAATTGTATTAAGTACATCATCTAAAATTGGAAATCTTGAAATAGGATATCTTTGTGTAGATCGTCTAGAAGATTATTTTAAAAAACAATTGGTAAAAATAGTTGTGGCTAAAATTAGCACGGGCTAACATAGCAAGTTTGATGTCAATTGGTTCCATCCTATGATTTTGATGCAGCACCTTCAATTTTACCATGACAAATCTTTAGAAGATACTTGAAACCCTAACTCTTATCATAAATGAAACCTAAGAATCACAAATTTATCACTATGAGTGAGGGCAACATTTGAACGAGGGGTGAATGGGAAAGGCCAAGAATGTATAGAGGAATTTGACGACGATGACAGTGGTGTTAGAATTTATGTTGAGGATCTCATGGAGCTCTCAAATTCTTGGAGTTTGTTGTTGTTTGAAGTAGAAGAGGAAAATCTCCTATATTTATGATTGGAAGACTGGTAGCATTGTGCTTTTTCTGGATGCAATGCTTTGTCCTCAAGTAGGTCAGCTAAGGCTTTAGGTAGGGGCTCTTGTCTTTCTTTGGTTTCCTATTTTGTTAAGGTTATTGGTAGCCCTTGCTCTCTTGGTTCATTGTGTTGAAAAGTTTGTCATTGATGTCAAGTAGACATTCATTATCTTTGACAAATGAATGAGATTGATAAGCAATCAAATGTTGTCGTTAATGTGGAAGTTTGTCATTGATGTCAAAGATGGCATTAGAAATGAGTGTCATTGATGTCATAGTTCATATTATTGATCTTGCAAAGAGAGAGATTGTTGATGTCAAAAGTCTTAAGATATAGAGATGGTTGAAGGCAGAAGATGTGAGTTTACGCATTTAAATGTTTACATGTATAAATAGCAAATCAAAGGAGAACAGTGATCAAACAGTGATCAAATGTAAAGAAGTTGCAGCAATCAGAAATAAAAGATTTATATTATGTGCAACAATGATACATATTTGTAAGAATTTGCCAATAATAACCAAGATCTAGAGCCCAATGAATAGCACAACACAAGATAGACAAACATTGATAAGAATAAACTGTATTCTCATCAAGATGTAAAAAATGATCAACTGGATAAACCATACAATGAAGATGAGCCTGCTTATACAAGCAAGACCATAAGGAAATGAGAGTACACAATCATGACATATGGCCCAATCAAATACAAGGGTAGGTAGGGGTAGGTAGAAGAAATAATAGAATATTCCACTTAAAGTAGATCACCAAAGGTGGAAAGTGACAACAAAATATCATCACAAAAGGTTGAGTTTCTCCTACAACCATCTTCCCTAGATGCACATTTCCCTAAGTGTCTCATATGCAAACTACAATGAATGCATTATCCTATGTCAACTTAAGTAAAGTGTAATTATGAGACATAATTTACACCAATAATAGTGAAAAGAGCAAGATGGTTAAAGGTAGAAGGTACGCCTTTACACATAAATGTTTACATATATAAATAGCAAATCAAAGGAGAACAGTGATCAAACAGTGATCAAATGTAAAGAAGTTGCAGCAATCAGGAATAAAAGATTAATATTATGTGCAGCAATGATACATATTGAAAAGAGCAATGATTATCACTTTATAAAGCTAAAGATTAATTATATTAAATACAGTGATAATGTTTTACAAGGCAGATATTATTTTAAACGAAGGACAGCTATTAATGTGAAGAAATCAGAAAAAGACTAAAATGAAGAGAAAGACAAAATAAGAAAAAGACAAAGTATAAGACAAACTAAAAAGGTAGCAATCATATAAAGAGGTGGTTTGTTTGATTAATATTAAATGAATGACTAAGGTAGTGCTTTGTTGAAGTCTTGAAGACAAAACAACAATTAAAATATAGTGACTGACAGAAAATTTATTAGACAAGTGATTTAGATGAAAATGAATTAAAGAATGGCTGACCTCATAGGAAAAGTCGCTACCCTTGGGAAGGCCTCCCAGTTTGAAAGACTTGGTGATAAAGTATATATATACATAAATGATGCTGTGAGGAAAATATATGATCAAGGAGACATAAATATATTTTCACATAAGCAATTATATTTGAGGAGCAACGACTATATTCATAAAGTGTAGTTTATTTAGAAGGCAACGAGTGTTATTATGAAGGCAACAAAAATGATTAATAAGGGTGGTAATTGACAATAAGAAGGCAGTGATATTGCATAAAAAGATGCAATGGTAAAATTGCTTATCTATTACTGAAGGAAAGAGATACATTTATAGGCATATAAAATACTATAGATATTTAATATGCCAACTAACTACCTACACACTACATAAGACATTTAAATGTCAACTAACTAAATACATCATTGACCATTAACAGAATAAAGAATTATTACTCTAACACCCTCCCTTAATGGTCAATCTATCAAAAACACCAAGTTGCTCTTTGAATTTTACAAACATATCTAAGCTCAGAGACTTGGTGAGAATATCCATAGTCTGATCCACTGTGGGAACATACTGCAACTGAACTGATCTGTCTTCTACTAGCTTGGGGATGTAGTGACAATGAAACTCAACATGCTTGGTGCGTTCATGGAAGACTGAATTTTTGGCCAGTTTGAGCACCCCTTGATTATCAGTATACAAGGGAGAAGAACCTGCTTGCGGCATTTGCATGTCAAAGAGCATCCTCCGGAGCCAAACTGCCTCACATGCAGCCTTGATTGTTCCCCGATATTTGGCTTCGGTCGAGGAAAGAGCCACGACCTATTGCTTCTTGCTGCTCCAAGTGATGGCACCTGCACCCAAACTGAATACGTACCCAAAAGTGGATTTTTTGTCATCCACTGATCCTGCCCAATCTGAGTCAGTATAACCAATCAGCTTTGGATTGTTGCAGGTGCTATATAGAATGCCATAGTCTGAACTTGAAGTGCTTTTCACATATTGTAGCACTCGCTTCGCTGCAATCCAATGATCAACATTTGGGGCCGTCATGAAGCTAGAGATGTAGCTGACAACAAAACTGATGTCAGGTCTAGTGGCAGTGAGGTAGATGAGGTTGCCTACTAGTTGCTTGAATTCGGTTTCATCTACTGCAGGTGAATCAAACTTGGCTGATAACTTTTGCCCTTTCTCCATAGGTGACGAAGCGGGTTTACAATCCTGCATTCGAAACTTGTCAAGAAAACTGTGGGCATACTTGGACTGTGAAATAAAGATACAGTCATCAGTCTGCCATCAACACCTAAGCAATAATGGAGAAGCCCCAAATCTGACATGTCAAAAGCTTCGCTTGGCACAAGTCCTGTTTGATGGCTGTAATCAAATGTGCTGAATTGCCAGTAATGATCAAGTCATCCATGTAGACAACAAGAAAAAGGATATCATCATTGGAGAGTTTGACATACAAATTAGTGTCAGAGGGACTGCGTTGAAAACCATGTTCAACCAAATACTGATCAATCTTGAAGTACTAAGCTTGAGGGGCTTGCTTCAGGTCATAAAGGGCTTTTTCTAATCTGCAAACCTGATGTTCCTTACTAGGAGCCTTGAAGCCAGGAGGTTGAGTCATATAAACTTCTTCTTGCAACTCATCATTGAGGAATGCACTCTTAACATCCATTTGGTGAAGTTTCCATCCAAACTGAGCTGCAGTGGCGAGAAGAAGACGAATTGTGCTCATCTTGGTAGTAGGAGCAAAAGTCTCCTCGTAGTCAATGCCCTCCCGTTGTGTAAAGCCCCGAGCAACCAATCTGGTCTTGTACATATCCAAAGTACCATCTGCATGATACTTGACTTTATAAACCCATTTACAGCTGATAGGTTTCTTCCCAAGAGGTAGATCAGATTGAACCCAAATGCTATTCTTCAAAAGACTATGGTATTCTGTCTCCATAGCCTTTTCCCACACTGGAATTCCTTTAGCCTCTGAATATGTCTGGGGCTCATGGATGCTGTGGATGTTGGCCATAAGTGCAAAGTTGATTGTATTCAACTGCTTTCTCTTTCGACAAACTGATCTATCCTCAAGAAGCTCATCATCACAAAGATCTCCTATTGTTTTGGCCCACCATTTAGGCCTGAGGGTATAAGTACCAACATCTGGCATTGGAGGAACAACATCCCCTGGGATTTCCGGAACAAAGTCTTCTAGATGTGAATCCTGTGAAAAATCAGGTGGTGCGGGAACGGTAGATTCTTCATCTTCAGAGTCAGAATGCTTTGAAGCCCTCCCATCATGGGAAAACCATCATCAAAATTCTTCAGAGACGGAGTCGCAAGACTAGGAGTAGTAGAAGGCATAAATGGACCAGTAGTCTCATCAACCACAACATCACTCCTGAAAATGAGATGATTTGTCTCCACATGAATCAACCTGTAGGCCTTGTGTTTGGCTCTTTGAATCCAGCTTAGCATGCTTGGCATCTAGAATCCATACATCAGCAGTAGAAACAAAGACTTTCAAATGGCCCACTTTAGGCTTGCGTCTTGACCAAGCTTCTTTAGGAGTCATCTTCTTAACAGCATGTGTAGGTGATCGATTTAGGAGGTAGATTGTAGTATAGATTGCTTCAGCGCAGTATTTCTTAGGAACATTGCGATGCTTCAACATAGATCGAGCTATTTTAGTAATGGTGTGATTTCTACGTTCAACTACACCATTCTGCTGAGGGGTGGCTTAATGCCATGTGCAACACAAAAGGTGGAGAATTCAGATGAACAAAACTCCCCCCCCATTATTTGATCTTAAAGTAACAATCTGGGAACCGGATTCTTTTGCAACTAAGGCCTTATATTGCTAAAATGTATTGAACACATTTGATTTATTTTTCAGAAAATACACCCACATTTTATGATTGAAATCGTCAACAAATAACAAGAAGTACCTACAACTAGTAACAAAAGGTGTATTCATTGGCCCACATACATCAACGTGAACGAACTGTAGTACTTTGGAGGCTTGCCAAGAATTGCCATCCGAGAATGGTGTCCGATGTTGCTTCCTAGCTTGACAGGCTCCACATACTCCATGATTTTGAGGTTGGATCTCAGGTAAACCAGCAACCAAACCCTCCCGAGATAATTGAGAGAGATAGTGCACGTTTAAGTGCCCATAACGCTGATGCCAAAGTGTTTAGATTGTTGATGCATAGTAGCTTCGGTCAGATATAAGGATGATCGTTTATATATATATATATATACGTATGTATGTATGTATGTATGTCAGTTGTCAGTTCATTGACATACATACACACATACACATTTCTTGTGCCTATAAGAATAATTATTTCAAATGCTTTGTAAAACCATCATCCTTGTATTTGATCGAAATACTATACAGATACAAGTATATTAATCTGTGTAATCAGATTCTATATCATCTTCTCTTGCCATGTTTCGAGCAATGATCATTGATGGCAACATTGTTTTATATATAACAGATCAAGAAAGGATCGTATTTATTATATCAAACATACTTGGATCGAGTACATTATAATCTGCATATTGTAAGAATTGCATCAGTCTGAAATAAATTTAATTTACTTCAACATGGTATCAGATCTTTGGTAAAGAAGATCCAAATTAAATTTGAGATATCAGACTATCATCTATTGATATTGCATTCACGTTTCATTCTTCACAATGTCAAATATGATTAGATTTGAAGATCGTCTCGAAGGAGCAAACAACTTTACATCTTGGAAGCTCAGAATCATGATGCTACTAAAGGATAATAAATTAGACTCCTTCGTAAAAGAAAATAAAGCTGAACCTAAAGATGATCCTGAGAAAATTCAATGGATCGAGAGCAATGAGAGAGCCATGAAACTCATAGTGGATGCAGTCAGGGATCACATTGTATCTATATTGGCAAAACATGAAATTGCATACCTTATGTTCAAATCTCTTGAGAGTGCATTTGAAGTAAATAATACAAGTAGAACCCTTGCTCTAAAGAGACAAATGAATAATATACTTATGAACAAGGGAGGATCTATCAATGCATACTTCATGAGAATTATTGAACTAAGGGATCGACTATAGTTGGATATGAAATTGATAGCAAGGAGTTGACACTAATAACCTTAGGCGGTCTACCAAATTAATGGGAGTCATTTGTTCAAGGGATAAGCGCAAGATCCAAGCTTCGTAAATTTGATTGATTAAGATCTGACTGTCTACAAGAAGAGTCAATGCAAATAACAAAAGGAAAGCAGAAACCTGTAGATGAGGATATTCATGTTCTTAACACAAATTCTCATAAGAAAGGTAAGAAGAAGAACTTCAAAAGGAACAAAAATTCTCATGGAAAAGGTTCATCCAAGCAAAGAAAAGACCTGTCTCAAATTCAATGTTTTAGGTGTGATCAATATGGACACTATGTAGTCAAGTGCCCTGATAGAACAAAACAACAAGCCTCATTTGCTAAAGTTGGAAAGACAAATATAGAACATGATTATGAGAAATTTGCTTTCTACTCAGCATTGTCCAGTTAAGTTTCAAACAAACTCAACACATGGGTAATTGACAGTGGATCATCAAGGCACATTACAGGATACCGAGATCACTTAGAAACTATGGTAGAAGAATCTGATGAAGAGGTTACAATTGGGGATGATTTTGCACATCCGGTAAAAGGAGTTGGAACCTGCACCATCAAGTTGAAATCCGAGATCTTTATTCAACTCACTGGAGTACTATATGTGCCAGGTATTAAGAGAAATTTAATATCTATATCAGCTCTTGAAGATTACAGATACAGGGTTACATTTATGGAGGGTAAAGTCCTAGCATGGCCGAAGAACTCAACCATAAAGAAGGCTCAAACTATAGGCATAAGACAAGGACACCTATACAAACTTTGCACTGAGTCAAATCAAGCCCTTATTCATGAGACTTCTGACTCAAATGAGATCTGGCATCGAAGATTAGGCCATATTCACTTTCGTGCCCTAACTTCTATGGATAAGTTTGTAACTGGACTACCTAAACTAAATCAAACTCATAATGGGTCATGTAAAGGGTGTGCCTTGGGGAAAAATACTACTGAGGGTACTTTTCCTAATAGTTTGAGTAGAACTAAAGTTGTATTAGAATTAGTCCACTTTGATTTATGTGGACCCATGTCTGTACCCTCCATAGGAGGATTTTTGTATTATGTAATTTTTGTTGATGACTTCTCCAGGAAGACCTGGATAAAATTCCTCAAGTACAAGGAATCGGAAGAGATCCTTAAAAGGTTTAAGGAACTCAAAGCTCTTACAGAAAACTCTTCCGGGAAGAAAATTAAAATACTTAGAACAGACAATGGGAAAGAGTATACTTCTGAAATCTTTAAAGAATTTTGTGTAAATACAGGGATTAAGAGGGAGTTCATTGTACCCTATAATCCCCAACAAAATGGAGTTGCTGAGAGGAAAAACAAAACTATTGTAGAAGTAGCTAGGGCAATGCTTTATGATCAAAACTTAGAAACCTCATTTTGGGCTGAAGCATCTAATACAATTGCATACATTCAAAATAGATGTTCTCACTCACACATGGATAACAAAACTCCTAAAGAAGCCTTTACTGGTGTAAAACCCGATATCAATCACTTAAGGATATTTGGTTGCCCAGTTTACATCCGTGTGCCTAAAGAGAAGAGGTTGAAACTAGAACCTTCTGAAACTTCAAAAGCTTACAGAATATACATACCTGGACAGAGACAAATTGAACTAAGTAAAGATGTAATTTTTGAAGAAGACATTGTCTTTAAGAAGGCTAAGAGATCAAATGAGATAGAAATACCAGATTCACATAAAGAAGCTCTCAAGCATCAAGTTTGGAAGGATGCTATGATAGAAGAGTATCAATTCATTTTGAAAAATGATGTTTGGGACATAGTTCCTAGACCAAAAGAGAAATCTGTTGTCTCGTCCAAGTGGCTCTTCAAAATTAAACATGCTGTAGATGGCAGTATAGAGAAACATAAAGCACGTTTTGTTGCCAGAGGATTCTCACAGAAGGAAGGTATTGATTATGAAGAGACATTTGCACCTGTTGCCCGGTATACCTCCGTTAGAGTAGTCATAGCTATTGTAGCAGCTAAAGGCTGGAAGATCCATCAGATGGATGTGAAAACTGCATTCTTGAATGGGACTATTGAGGAAGAAGTCTATCTAGAACAACCTGAAGGTTTTGTGATTCATGATGTAGTTTCACATGTGTACAAACTGAAGAAAGCCTTATATGGACTTAAACAGGCTCCCCAAGTTTGGTATGAGAGGATCGACAACTATCTATTGGGTCTAGGATTCTCCAAGAATGATGCAGATTCAAATCTTTACTTTAAAGTAATTAATGGTGAGATGTTGATACTAATCCTATATGTTGATGATCTGCTAATTACAGGAGAAGATCACCTTATTGTTCAATGTAAGAAGGACCTGGCATCATAATTTGATATGATAGACTTGGGCAGTTTACATTACTTCCTTGGATTGGAAGTTTGGCAGAAATCAGATATTATTTTTCTAAATCAAGGGAAATACACTATTGATATTCTGAAGAGATTTGGGATGTGGAACTGCAGACCAATGTCGACACCCATGGAAACCAACTTACATAAACTAAAAGAAGCAACAACAAAATCCAGACTTGCAAATCCTACTCTTTACAAACAGATAATTGGATCACTGATGTACTTGGTTAACACTCGACCGGATATTTGCTATGCAGTGAATGCTTTGAGCCAGTTTATGTGTGAACCTCGAGAGATACATCTTGTTGCTGCGAAGCATATATTGAGGTACCTTCAAAGTACTATTTGATATGGTCTCAAATATAAAAATGTTGACCTAAATCTACATGGATACTCTGATTTTGATTGGGCTGGAAGTGTGACTGATTGGAAAAGCACATCAGGGTGTTGCTTTAGTTTGGGATCAGCTATGATTTCTTGGATATGCAGAAAACAGTCTTCAGTAGCTCAAAGCTCAACAAAAGCCGAATATATTGTAGCATCTTTGGGAGCAAGAGAAGTAGTATGGCTTCGAAAACTGCTTGTGGGATTATTTGGTGAGCCTCTGAAACCTACTATCATCCACTGTGACAATCAAAGCTTCATCAAACTGTTTGTAAATCCAGTATTCCATGATAAATTGAAACATATAGAGATTCGTTACCACTATGTGAGAGACATGGTAGAAAGGAATGTGATCCAGTTGGAGTATATTAATACAAGCGATCAAACAACAAACATTCTCAGCAAGCCTCTCCCCAGAGTGAAAGTTGAACACTTCACAAAGAAACTTGGTATGGTTGAAATGTAAGTTATTGAGATTGAATCCCAAAATTGTTTATTTGTATTAATATAAATAAAGATGTTTAATGTGTAAACTCTTTTGTCATATGTGTGACTCTATGACTTGTGGGCCTACCCTTGTACATTATTGAAAGGTGACGATCTTTCAAATAATGAACACTTGTATCTAACATTGTAAGGTGATGACTTTACAATGATTAATTCACTATCATGATGAATATCATGTGACTTGATATTTATGGACATTTCATGATAGTTAGTATCTCTTGGACTTATTGATAGATATCATGAGACTTGATATCAGTTGAATATCGTTATGCTCCTTATGAGATAATCATGGTGGATATTATGCGACGTAATATCCATGGAAATGCCATGACTTGTTATGGTAGACATCATGAGACGTGATGTCAGTGCACATGCCATAACTTGGATGTATATGTGAAGAATGTCATGTGACTTGATGTTGTTGAAACATCCTCTGATATCACGAGTTAGGTGATATCTCCATTGATATATACTTGATTATCTTCCCTAGCTAAGAGGGAGTGTTGATGCATAGTAGCTTCGGTCAGATATAAGGATGATCGTTTATATATATATATAAATAAGTTGCTCATCGGTGATAGAGAGTTTAATGAGCATGATAGCTTCGCGGTTGCGCTCATCCCATTTGTCTTGATCCTTTCCGGTTGTAGTAGGACGAGACACGTTTCCCAAAACAACTTGATTGAGGCAATGATATTCAAAGATCATAAGCATGCATTGATTTTGGGTGTTGCAATTCTTTTCGTTGAACTTCTAGCTGCTTTCGAGCATTATATTTGTCAGAGATGCCATCACGTACCTCGAGGTTGAACTGGTGAAGGCATGAATTCCAATGCACGAAAACCAGCAGATGAAAATAGAGGTTTTTTTTTAAAAAAAAAGTTTTTCAAGTCGGATTCTAAGGCAGAAACTGAAACCCTAGCACAATTTTTGAGGCAGAAATTTTTCGGGAGACCCAGAAAAATCTTAAAGCAACCTAGAAGAGATCTCAGCAAACCCACAAATAATCTGTAATGATTTTTTTTTTTGTGACTTGAAACGAAGGAGAAAATCACAAAACCCTAGCCGTAGGTCGCGTTTTCAGAAAAATATTGAAAATTGACTCAAAAAAAATTGCAAATCGGATCCAAAAGCAGCGAGAAAATGGCACCTTAGCTAGGGCAGAGAGGACATGCGGAAAAGAAGCAAGGAGTTGGCCTAAAACCCTCAGAAATCTAGTCCAAAACTAGAAGAAATTGTGTGCAAGAGGAGATTAAAAATTGTGGCTCTGCTAGGGCAAAAATCGGGGCTTTGCTAGGTAATGAAAACACCAAGACGCGTCTAAAAAACGCGAGCAGAGAAAATTGTAGAGAGCAGAGGGTTACGGTGCGGAAAACACATAATGTGGAAAATAGAAGCCGCTGTTGGAAAAAAAACTGATATCACAGAAAATGCCACCAAAAAACAGCGATTAAAAAATCGCACGCGAGCTATACGAACACACAGACACGATTTCAAGGTTTGCAGCAAGAACGTGTCGAAAAATGATGCGAAAAACCCTTAATGAAAAAAGCACGCAAACAGAGACGATTGTCAGGGGTTGTAGAGACAGAGATTTAGATCGCGCAAGCTCAGAAGAAGAGCAAACAAATTATGGGTGCGATTTTTCAGACAGAAAACGGACGTGGGTAGGAGCAAAAATTTGCGCAAGGCAGACCCACACAAACAAACAGAGGCCCCGGAAAACCCTAGATGGGTTCTTGAAAAAAATTCTCCTTGAAAAAATTTTCACTAAAAAACTTTTAGGATTATAAATTTTTTTCGAAAAAAAATAACCTGCGTTTCTGATACCATATTGCATAAAAGAGATGCAATGGTAAAATTGCTTATCTATTACTGAAGGAAAGAGATACATTTATAGGCATATAAAGTACTGTAGATATTTAATTTGCCAACTAACTATCTACACATTGCAAAAGACATTTAAGATGTCAACTAACTAAATACACTATTGACCATTAACAGAATAAAGAAATATTATTCTAACAAGTGATTCTATGTGAAGGAGTGTAGAGGCAGTTATTAAATTTAAATCAGTTTTTGAAGATAATCAGAAGAGTTTAAGAAGACAAAAAGGAAAGTTAATAAAAGGGTGTGTTTATTGGAAAAGGCATTTCTTTTCTAAGAGAAATTTGGAGAACTATAATATGAACATATTGAGAAGAGTTTGTGTGGTGTGTGGAATTAAAAAATAGATAGAGTGTATACACCAAGAGAGAGCAGTATATAAAGAAGATTAATTCAGGGGTATATAAGATGTCCATAAGCAGATTATAAAGAAGAAATTGAGATCTCTTTGGAGCAGATTTGTGATCAGTTTTGTAATAGAATAAAGGAGTTTATGAGCAGATTGAAAAGGGAGTATGAGAAGATAAATAGGAGAGTTGGTGAGAAGGATATAATGAGTGTTATAGCAGATTTATGTGAAGAGTTTGTGATCATCTTGTGGCAGATTTATGATCAGGTTATAGCAAATTTAAAAAGGAGATGATGACAGTTTGAGGAAGTGAGCTACAACGAACTTGTGAAGAATAGGATCATCCATCATCCGTGAAAAGGTGGAAATTTGAATGAGGGGTTGGTGTCTCTAGTGAGTAAAGCACTCACAAATTGAATGAGGGGTTGGTGCCTCTAGTGGGTTGATTATCTACAAATTTGTAAAAGAAGTTTTCTATATATAAGGAAGTTATTTTATCATGGTTTTCTCCAGTAAGGGTTAGCTGAAAAAGTAAACGTTTGTTATATTGATTCACTCCTCCCCTCAATATAACTGTGTTCTCAACACACGGAAGGCCATGGGGCATGGTTTCCTCCTCCCTATTAAGCTTGTGGTATTTTTTGCTTTGGCGTAGGATGAGTGCTTGCTGTTGGGGTCCCCCATGGTCCAACATGTGTGTGATTCCCCCTCTTATGTTCACACCTTTGCAAATAGGGTGGTGTTTTCATCTATGTTTGTGGGTTTGGGGGTTGTGCTAGATAGGCCATTTAGCACCTTGTTCATGAAAAGGTGAATCGGGATTAAAGAGTGATTTGCCATCTATGGTAGAGGATGGTTCTTGTAAGGGGTAGCCTGAGTCTTGCATTGTAGTTGCCGACATACACAACCCTACTCTGTATTGTACTACAATACTCATTGAGGTGGGCTTTTGAACTCGATTGTTGATAGGGATGTATCCAAGCTTGGAAATTCTCTCATTAGAAATCTCTACAAGGCAAGGCCTAATATAGATTATTTTAGAAAGTGGGCCAAAAGAAAATGGATGTATTTGCGGCCATTTTGAGATTGTGGCTATTGTGTAGGGCTTCTTTTTGACCTCCTTAATTAATCTTGGAGATTGTGATAGAACCCTTTCGAATGGCCCATGGTTTATACTTTATGGGACAGTCGAAGCTTTTCCTCATTAAGTGGTCTATTAAGTGGTCTCCATGATTTGATCTTGACGAGTGCATTAGCAAAGTTCTTGTTTAGGTGAAGCTTCCGAGCTTGCCCTTGGAATATTTGAGAGGCAAAGGTTTTGGAAGATATAGTTTTTGCTCTTGATCAGCTCTTTTGCCTTGACTTGGTGATCGTTTCAAGGAAGCATTTGCTTTTTGCTAGATTTTGTGCATTATCTAATGTGGGTAATTGGATTCCTTCATCAATCACCTTGTATTCAAATTTAGGTGATTTGGTTCAACATTATTACAAAAATTAAGAACACAAAGAATGATTATCAAGATATTTGATATTAAGAAAGGAGAGAAAGTCTCCTTAGATAAGAGTTACAAACAATTTATCTGATAAGAATGATCAACAACAAATAAAGTAGAGGATAAGAACTTATATGAAAGTCCATCCTAATGATTTAATTGACCATTATAAACTAATAAGCTAATATTACTTGAATACCATCCCTTAATGTTCAATCTGCTAACTACGCCAATTTTATTCTGAATTTTTACAAATTTGTTAGGGCTCAAGGACTTCGTAAGAATGTTTAGAGTCTGGTGCTCAGTTGGACAATACTGCAACACAAATCCATCTTCTACAAGTTGCATTATGAATTGACAATGAAGCTCCACATGTTTAGTATGCTCAATGGATTCTTGGCAAGCTTTATCACCCCTTGATTGTCAAAAAAATGAGTGAAGGTCCTGCTTAAGACATGTGCAAAACTGCCTTCCACTAAAAATCATTGGTTTCGCTGCCATTCATTTTTAATTTGATTTCGATGTTTGATCCTTTGCTTTGTGGCCTCCTGCTGCTGTGGATCACCCCAAGGCAGCCTCTAACCTGAGGACAAATATCATTGCATCGAAAGACATGTTATGGAGAAACACATGCAACCATAGCCCTTAGACAATTTCTCAGCTGACCCCATGGTCATGCACCTTTTATCCATTTTTTGGATCGAATGTTTTGGTTTTGTTTATCTATTTTGGAACGCTTCAATCAAGAGGTATTTTCCTGTCAAATTCATCTGGGACTTGCACCCAGCCTCATCTATTGGGGTGTGCCACAGGAGAAGGAAGGGCATTTGAATAATCTAAAACCTAAGAACTAAACCAGGTGAGTGATTGATGGGCAGCTGTTATAGGTTTCATGGTGCTGAATTTTTTGAACTTTTTCAGCAAGGTTGTTGAATTGGGAAGAGTTATCTAACATTCTTAGGTTTTTTGGTATTGAAACTATTATTCTCCTGGATTTTGATGATTTGACAATCTTCCTTCTGAAGATTTTGGTGGCCTTCCTTCTATAAAGACAACAAGAAGCTGCATATTTGTAGTCAATCCATATATATCTGGAATAAGAAGTTTGAATTTAATTTATGTGCAATTTTTAGGAGAGCTTCATACTTGACTATGAAATGGTAACCAGAACTAAATTTCTGTTGAAGAATCTCAGGGAAATTGGGCTGTCTATGCTTATGGATGAATCTTGATTGGGACGCATTTCCAGAAGCTCTAGGAAAAAATGGGAAAGTAAAAAGGTTTTGGATAAGGCATCTATTGTTGTAGAGGATATGAATAATAACTTACAACTTGTTCTCTTCATTCAAGACATGTCTATCTTTGTTGTAGCTCAAAATACTTTATTTTCTAGATTCGGAGCATCTGGGAACATTTAATAATCATTAAATAACTGTGTATCCTTATAATTATCCCTGATATGGAGCTAGACTAAAGAACTTTGAATATGAATATTTAAATTCTCTGCATCTCTTTCTAATAAACATGTTAGTTGCTTGTAATCAATCTTCTTTGTATATGCTCTTCATGCCAATTTCTATTGCATTTCTTTGTAGTTTGATTGAAATGTATGCTTTTGCACTGTAATGAATCTAAACCTTTGTTATCACATCATACATTTGTGGATAAGATATGTGCTTGGATCTGTGCAGGTGTCCTAAGTGCATTGAATTGAAGCTACCCCGCGCAAATGCGGCTTTCTGGTTTGTACATCGATTTCATGGCTTTTGTTATTTGGCAATTTCAAATGGTGTATACTGTTGCAATTATCTTTGGGTAACTAAGTGTTGTTGAAAATGGGATTGCCAATTTGTATATTCAGGTATTATGCAATAATTACCGTACTTTTGTTAAAAAATGGCCCTATTTTATTAAATTGTCAATGCTATTTTCATACAAATGGTCATTTCTTTTGAAGCATACAGAGTTTCCTGGTGGAGATTATGCAATGTGAATGTTAAGACTTGAAAGTATGCCTTTATGAGTATTTGTGACAACCTAGTGTTTTGAATACAAATTTAATGCGTCTGACTGAAATTATAGCATTATTATTGTTAAATTCCTCTTGGTTACTGAATAAAATTATAAATGAATGTAAAATTTATTAAGAATGGAATTTTTCCAAAGTTTCTATAAAAATGTAATGAATCTGATTGATATTGTAGTATTATTATTGTCAAATGCCCCTTGATTACTTAATAAAAAATGTATAATTTTATTTAGAATCAAATTTTTCTGAAGTTAATTCCTCTTATAACATTGATTTCTTCCAGATGTGCAACTTTTTCTTGTTGAATTAATATCATTGCAAATTTCTTCAACTGAACTGGTTACTTTGGATTAACAGTTCGCAGGACTGTTTTAAGGTTGCATGGAGCTCACACAAGTCTGTGCATACCGAGGCAAAACTGCCAGCACTTAGAGCAGACAGTGCAGAGGAGCAGATATCTGCAGCACTTGGTAGAGGTTGGTTGTATTGCTTGAAAAGAGGCCAAAATCGAACATCTCAGCGTCCATATTATGACTGGACAGGGTAGGCATGTGAATGGTACCATTTGTATCTTGGAATTTGTAATGAATGTTTAAGTTGCACGCAAACTTAATAGTGTCTGTGTCGAAATTCCTTCATCAAAGTGTCTGAAGTTTTACTCTACTGTTGTGATAAGAATAGGACAAGTTTTTCAGTAAAGAAATTTATGGCTTCCAGAATAACTGCATATAAGTGCAATACAAATTCAATAACAGAAGTCTGAATTGCAAGTAAACACTTCAATGGATGTAGCTCAATAATTTTTGATTCATTTTAAACAAGTTACCAGGCTATGGGTATGGGTATGGGGGTTTGCCAACTATTTTTGGGATCCCAGGTTTGGTACAGCTCGGGTATTTTGGTTAAAGAAAACACCAAATTAACTAGATGCTATAAATGTATAGTTTGTCAAATGTCTTTCTTAAAGGTTATTTATTATGTGTTTTTATAGAAAAGTTGTAAATTTGAATTTGCCTTATGATGGATAAGTGTTGAGTAGGACTGCCATATCTGGCATGTATTTGAGCAAGGCCTGGGAAAAGCAATGATCCTGAGATTTACTTGGACTGCTATTTGTACCATAACCATACTGTTGCAAGTAGCAGGGGCTCAGGTGGTATGTAAAGTGTGGAACTGCGACCATAACTTTTGATTTTATGTGGTTTTGCAAGTTGCCGAGATCTATAAATGGTATGTAGCTGGTTTATAACATCAATTTCTAATTCTTTCTAAATCATCTATGTGTTGGGCCTAAAATAATTCTTTTAATATGATGATCCCCAAAATCAGAAAAATTGTAGAAGACCGTTCTAGATCCAACACAATTCAGCAGTGCTGGTCCATGGTGTGGTCTTGCGCTGCTTGCAAAAGGGATGCCACTAGGCGTTAAGCAAGAGATTTGAAGACTGAAATGCCATTAGGCTGTAAGAAAGGGCTATAACAATAATGTAAAAGATAGAAATAAACTAATTAGCATTAGTATTACTACTCTATCTAATGCATAAAGCACCCAAAATTCACAATATAAATGTTACTTATCTTTAGCCAATTTTTTGGCTCATTAATATTTTCCTTGGCTTGTGGTACTTTGTGACAGATGGTTTTAGGTGAAGTCAAGATGGATAGAAGACCTAAGTAGACCACAATTGGGGACTCCTGAGACTTGGTAAACCTTGTTGCTAGAATCCCTATTCTTGAAATCTTTTAAGACCTTTATATTGACTTTCTTTCCTTGGTTTAAGCTCCTCTTAACCCAAAATCCTCATCTTCTTATGGTAGATGTATATGTACAAGAAGAGCAAATGATGTGTGTTCTTGAGAAATGATCAGAGGGGGATCCTATAAATATGAATCTAAATCCTAAAGACAAATCTCAATTTTAGTTGACATCACTGGGTTCACTGATGGAACTGCTAAAACAATGGTGCTACATAATGTTATTTTCCGGGTCAGTGATTTTGGCTACATGCAAACCTCGGAAGAAAAGTGGGTCAAAGGGAGAATGAAGAGGTTAGGAGGACAAATATGTAGATATGGAAGTGATATGAAGGCAATATGAAGGATGGGTGATGATACTTGTCTCACAAAGTATTGCAAGTTGGCCCACCTTAATCCTTTTAAGTATGTGAACATTTGCTTTGAGAGATTAATGTGCTGACAAGTCTAACATGAGAAAAATGTTGTTAAAGAAAAAATACGATGTATACAATAGTCACTAGGAAACTTTAGTATAGATATGTGGATCTCAATTCCATCCCCATAGTTTCTCCTACACCTACATCTTTTGAGGATCATATTTATAATAACGCAAGTGTATATTATCTTTTACTCTGTATGCTGCTTTGGAATTGTGTTTGGAATTTTGGTGACCCATGTCCTTCTTCTCCACATCACTAGCTGACTATGTTAGCAAAGTCCATGCTGCTTTTGTATTGTTTTCTCAAGATTATAAAACTAGAGTTGCATTAAATAAATAAACCAAACAACCTAATGCAATGGTCAATACCAATCAGATTGCTTTTCTTGTACCCACACCTTCCAAGTACTGTCATTTTATATAAAATAGGTGTACATTGTTCATGTAATCCTGTACCCTGCTTTTAAGTGGCCTTTGAATCCATTTTGCTATAAGTCTATGTTGCTTTTATATTTTTTTTCAAGATTATGCAAGTTTAGAGCTGCATTAAATGAATAAGCCAAATGACATTATGCAACAATCACATAGGATTGAAAGGCATGAGACACAAAATAAACAGTGGATACATCAAAATAGGGTTTGGGTTACTGATGTACATATTTTCCTCAAGATGATGATCGTTCAATTACTGAAGATTCTTTACAAATGATGGGTGTGATCCCCCCCTAAAATAGTTGTTACAACAGGGAAATCCTTTTAAGATTATTAATGTCCAACTTGAGATAAATTTAAAATATTGACAACAATATGGTTTAATTAAATTAATCTCAATAGTGCCATGAGTTGGACATTAGAGGGGCACAATTTCCTGACATAAGTATAACATGCAAACCCCTTCCCCCGGCTGCCTTCTCCTTCCCACAGAAACATGACTTAAAAGGCACAAGATGAAAGTAAGACATTACATAAGATACCTATTGAATGACATCTTTCGATATATACTATGCTTTCTAAAAGATGATGACGATGAACATATGGTGAAGCTAAATGTGACTCAAGTATGGTGTGACAAAGGCAAATGATGAAGATAATCAAAAAGGTTCAAGCAAGATGCGAGATGCTTGGCTCAAACATGAATGATTCTACAATTGAATGTTCAAAGACAAGATGAGTGCTCATAACCAAGACACACTACAATGATGGTCTTCTCAACACTACTAACGTTTTTTCTATTTTCACACTTAAACAATTAAAGGACCTATAAGATTCCACCAATATGAGATACTACCACAATGGTCATGAAGATTTATGGTATGGCTTAAGGTAGTGGTTTCTGAAAATGATGATAATGATGACAACAAATGTGTGGGCAATGAACATGAGAAGACTGAAGGAACAAAAATATAGTAATGTCCATGGACATCCGAAACATGTTGTTGGGTACCAAACATAGTATCAATGAAAGTAGCAGATGGGAGCAGAATGAAGCTCCAAAGGGAGGCAATAGTTCAAAATCTAAAGCAAACATAGTATTGATGAATGTAGCAGATGGGAGCATAATGAAGCTCCAAAGGGAGGTGGTAAGTCAAAATCCAAAGCTAAAAGTGCAAATAGAGCAAAATTTAAAGTGGATTGACTTCAAAGTGGGTAAGCCATGAACATGTCGAAACAACAAATGATAAAGTAAGAACCTTTGTGAAGAGAAGTAAGGCTTGCAAAGGGCATGGCTAGAGACAAAGACTACCCCTAGTTTGATTATTGTGGCAAAGGACCAACCCCATTATTATTAATCACCATGAAGAGCTGATACAAGGTTTGATGATATCTATGGGAGAATGGCCATTATGAACTGACTTAGCTGGGCTATAAGTGCCACCAAGAAGCTCTCCTAACGGCAATTGCTGACAACACTTTGGTAGTAGCAGGGAAACTGGTAAAATATGTTCAGCAGATCACATAGAATAAAGACAAGCAATTGCAGATCTACAACATTGAGTATGAGAGTGAAGAGTGGAGTGCTGTCATAGTATTGTGCAAAGAGGAATGTCATGTAATCAAGATGTAATTGTTGGTAAAAAGTAAAGAAATGAGATTGAGATATATTGGTGCATCTTGTTGGGTTGAGAGCACCACATTATATTATCGAACACATGCTAAAAATAGAAAGTAGTTATAGTCTAAAACTAGATGGCAATCACAAAGGATTATTGTTACGACAGTTTTATTAGACTACTAACTACCACTAACAACCAACTTATTACATACAAGTGTAATAGTACACTTTATTATATTATTAATGACTAAACTAGAAGGATTTGGAGGTTTAGTCATTCAATTATATGATGTGGAGAAATGTGGAGAAATATTTGGAGAACACCCAAGCAATACTGAGAGGGGGAGGGGGAGGGGGTTGAATCAGTATTGCGAATATTTTAAAACTTTTGACAATATAGAATCAAATAAAAGAAACTGAGAGAATAAAGGACATAACACCATATATCTCGTGGAAAACCCTTTCGGGTAAAAAATCACGGCATCAGAAGTCTTTCATAAACTTCAAATGGGCACCAACCCAGATTACAAATCAAAAGAGAGCTCCAACTCTCCTCAAGCACCAACTGTGAACAGCAGAGGCTTCAACCCCTAAACAAGAGAGAGCACCAACTCTGAAAAGACAAAGTCAGAATAAGAACTCACACCCAAAAATTACGCTTTGGACTGATTCCAAAGTTACAAATATTTTACACTGGATAGAATACTTTAATTGAATGAATTTTAAAAGCAGGCCACCCTTTACACTCAGCAACCCCTTATACACACAGCAGCATCTCATTCACTCAGCAACCTCTTATACACACAGGAACACTCGACCCATTTTTAAAACATCTGAAACACCTATAAATATATTTCCTTTCCTGCACTGAAGATGAATAATTATTCTGTAATGTGAAGGCAACTTCTATTAAGAAGTTTTTGGCTCACCACCTATTACCTAGCATGACTTCAAGAATAACAATCACATTTTTTTTTTCCAAGACTACTCCATTTTCTATATACGACTTGATCACATCCGCACCGTAAAAAGACCACGATCATTGTCATAATAATAAAAGTGTCTGCCTTCACAAAAAAATACCAAATATTTTGAGTAAATCATCCCATGTTTTTTACAACACCCATGGACAGGCCTTTTTGCGCACCACTAACACTGCTGCCACCCCCCCTTAAACACAGAAGGGCATTTTTTTTAATAAATGCCAAAAATGAACATCGTCACTTAATAAAATTCACAACCACCACCATACTTGAGATCGTATTTTAAAAAAAAAAACATCCTCCAGCAACTCCACGATATCACAGAATGCCTTGAAAGCACTAGTTTATTTTTTTTAAAAACGGCTCACACCTGAAATCTTCTTCTTTCGGCACCACACAAAAATAGTCTGACAGGGATTAATTGTGGATTCGCCACGATCTTCACAAGCATTCAAAACAAAATGTCTTCCTTGAATACCGCCAGGAAGTTAAATAAGATTTTATGCCCAGCCAAAAAAACCGATTCACCTCACCTGATATGTTTATCTTGAAAAGAAAAAAAAGGGACCCCAAAATAGTCATCCACTAGGCCTCACATCATTTATTAAAAAAAATGTTGCCAGGATTCAACGCATCTTCAAAAATTGCGAAATAAATCTTAGCCGCCACAAAATAGCATCCAAGGAATCCACTTTTGGCTGTTGGAAAATTCAACGGTTGACATGGCATAGAAGCTGAGCAAGCTGTTGACAGAAAACAAGTAAGCACACAGCTCAAGCAGGCAGGCACCCAAACACCTCAAGCAGGTAGGCAACGAGGTGGCTGAAACAAGCAAGTAAATAGGGAGCTCAAACAACTAGGCACATAGGGAGCTCAACCAACCAGATACGAAGGGAGCTCAACCAGCCAGGCACACAGGGAGCTCAACCAATATACATAAATAAACACACTTCAGCCTTTGAGTCTTTGACATCAATGACAAATATTCCAATAACATTACATGCTTTATTGCAGAGTTATCAATTGGTTTGCTTTTCTTTTGAGGTGATGCATCTGATTTAGTGAAGTCATTAAAAGTATCATTGGGGCCTTTGAGGCATAATGGTCAAATGTTGTGGAGACTAAGTCTCAATTAGAGATAAATTCTATAGGGTTTGAATCTCAACTAGGATAGAGACACCTCGAGTTTTACGTTGTTGATACACTTGTGAAGAAGAAGAGCCTAAAGGATGATGCATTGGAATACCTGTGAACTAGAAGGCACATTGTCATGGTGCCACAACACTAGATTCTATGTTGATCTGCTTAGATTAATGACTGAACCATGGTTTCTTCAATATAGCATGAAAAATAGGATCAGCAGGTTTGTACAAGTCTTTGTACAGTATGCATTGGTCTAATGCCTCGAGCAGTTTCCTCATCCTAGTTTACACCATGAGTAATGCGCTTTTTCCCATTAAATTGAACTAGAATGTTGGAACTTTTTATTATTTGGCTAATTGAGAATAAGTTTGTGCTTTAACATAGAACATACCTAACATATTGTTCTAAAAGTTTGATACTGTTATTCAGTGCAATTTTGACATTACCTATCCTGTTGTCAACATGTGAAACAAAATCTTTGTGAATCTCATTAGCAGTAAAACAGACATACCAATGCTTCCAACACGTGAAGTGTTTGGATGCACCTAAATAAAAGAATCAACAACTTATAACATTGTCTAAAAAAGCCGTCGTCATACTAGCTTCATTATGTTGCTTTTGGGATAGATCATGTTGTCTTCTTTTTTGTGGTCATTCTTCACATGCCCAAAATTGTTACATTGAAACATTTGACATCTAGCCTTGATTGAGTGGAAGAAGTGGCTAGAAGAATTTTGTTATTTGCTCTTAAATTGGGTAGTGAGATCACTTTTAGCTGTCTTGGATGCAGATTCCCCTAGTAGTTGTTGTCTTCACTCATAAAATAAATATTGATTGATTGTATTAAAAGTTAGGGTTTGAATTTCAGTTGATAGATTGAAAGATTGCACGTGTTTCAAAGGAAGGTGGGAGACTACTAATGATCAGTGCAGCTGGGTCCTTGTCGACCAATTTGTTAATGGAAATATGTAGATTCTTAAGATCCTTGATTTTTTGGAGACTTTTAGACAAAGGCTCCTGCGCCCCCTCTAGACAATTTGATAGAAAACAACAATTTTCAAGATATATAACCTGGCATTTGTTTGAAATATGATATTCACTTTTTAAGCTATCCCATCGGGTATGTGTAGATGTACCACATTGGCTTTCAAGTATTAGATAGTTTGATATTGACAACTTTAGAGTTAGTATTAGTAGGGTTTACCAATGAGATTTGTTAAAATCACTAGGGTTATTTATGGGCTTGTTTTCTATGCCTAATGGGATATTGTCACATTCTTGATACTATTTTTTTTTGTTAATTTTTGTGACTTTGGCAACACTAGATTTTGAATACTAGCCATTTTCTTGCCAATCTTGGAAAATAATCTTTTCCCAAAAATATTTCAACCCTTACAAATATTGGAAACCCCCTTTTCTAATTTGGCCCAAAAAGCAAAACTTATTCTAGAACTTAAAAAGTATATTGATCCAAACAAATTTATAAAATTTTTTTTTTCCCAAAATTTGTAAGGGCTCTTTTTGAAACTTTTAAACTGTATATGATTGCAGAAAATGGGAGCCAAAAAAAACGAAGAAAAAAAACCAAAAATGTTAGACATGTAATTGAAAATGCCTACTTTAAAAAATCATGTCCTAGAAGTGACCTCTGTCAACCTCACAAATTTCGATAGGTCATGTGATTGTGATTAATTGTGGTGGCCTCAAAAATTGAAAAATCCATGCTTTGTAATTGGTAAAAATGTGTCAAAATACCATAGTTGCAACCGGTGATTGTTGATTTTCTGCATGTGATTCAGACCTCTGATTTTGTATTTTCCCTCCCCGCACGACCCTTTACTTATGCATCTTATGATTGGACAGAAAATGGATGATTCCCTCATGATTTTGACTTAATTTTTCTTTGACCAAGTGCTCTAAATGTTGAAAGCAATTGATATTAGATTGCGTGCAAAAATGCCTACAATCTCTATATGAACTCTCCAACTTGCAATTTTTCATGTGACCTTTGCCACCCTCTACCTTCTATTCTCAACTGCTTTCTTTGAAACTGAACATGTCTCTGATACCAATGTTTTTAAAAATCAAAGAATTGAGATTGGAAGAAATTGGTGCATTTTATCAGGTTGAGAGCACCATATTATATTATGGAACATATGCTGAAAATAGAAAGTAGTTACAATCTAAAAATTGACGATAACTACAAAAGACTGCTGTACAACAACTTCATTGAAGACTACTAACTACCACTAACAGCTAACTTATTACATATGAGTGTAAACATACACTTTATTATAGTATTATACTAATATTCTAATAGTAATAAGTCTAGTGCATCTAGGACTTGTTGTGTAAGGATCTTTGTCTAAGAGAGACAAAGATATCTCTCATTAGGATATCCAAAGAAGAGGATAGAGAGCTATTAGAATCTTTGTACAAACAATAGTGCCTTCGCTTAATCTTATAGTAGATATGACACTCTAAACTGAAGTGCTCCTCTTTCTCTATTTCCTACAAGGAGCATAAATGACAAACTTGTCACCACATAGAGTATGGTGGTTAGTCTCAATCCATTATTAGTTGAAATATGCCTTCAATCAGCCAAGGGGATATCATTAAGTTGTGTGTTCAACGATGTTGGAGGTGGCCTAGGCTGAATGATGACGCTATTGGTAATTTGTGAAAAATGCTCATCCTAAAAAGATAATGCAAGGGTAAGTGAGTGGGGACTCTAATAATCTATGTGAAGTACTCATACTAGAAAGCCAACATAAGGGTAAGTGAATAGGAAGTGTAATAATCTGTGAGAAATGCTCATCCTAGAAAGCCAATGTAGGGGTGAGTGAGTGGGGCGTGCGAGTCTTATCTTGAATGTTTTGTTGGTATATTTTCTGTCTAACAATTACCTTGATGATCTCCTTCGAGGGAAGAGGGCAAATATGGGCTTTTGAGGTATGTACGAATGTGGGGAGCTGATAGATCAAAGTAGCAAACTTGTTTTAGAAAACCAACAGTGTCAATGCCTAGCTAGTGCCTCACATTGCAAGAAACTAAATCACCAAGGGGTTGAAGTTCGTGAATATAGAAGGGAAGATCCTAAAGATGTTCTCAAGAGGAAGGGGTTGAGACCAAATATAGATGAGTCTCAACCTTAGCAATGAGAAATGATTTACTTGAGTGTTAGGTTAGGACCAAAATTATCTGACTTATAAACAATTGTAGCTCTAATGGCTATATTGAAGAAGTGCACCTTTTGAAGGGATATCATGGAAAATGTATCTTAAAACATTATTACTCTAGGATAGAAAGTGAGGTCACTGTATCCCTTGTGGAGATGTAACTGAGAGGTTAACATTGGTCTAAGTAATGGTCCAATATATTAAAATCCTAAGTATGTATAAGCCATTGTAATCTCCACAGGCATGTATAAATAAAAAATATTGAAACTCAAAAAGGAGATCATTGGACACGATGTTGAAGATGGTGACCCTGGTTTTCTGAAGTTTGACCATATACACAGAAAGCAAGGGATCAGTTTGTCTTTGAAAACTATTAGGTTGAGCAAGGAGAATATTATCCCTAAAAAGTATTATAGCAATAAAAATGTGATTTCATAAATAGCATTTATCATATAAATACTCTGTAGTTTTTTAAATTCGTCAATATAGAAATAATAATGATTTAAGCTTAGAGGGTTTCCGTATAAGGGGGTTCGATTGAAAGGAGTTAGATCAAAACCCCTTGGATAGAACCCTTTAGGCTTAAATCAAACCCTTGACAGTGTCTTCTTCACATCTATCAAAAAGCTGATAGAAAAGCAATACTGCTTTACCTTTTAGGGCATCAAATGAAGTCAATTGGAAACGCCACTTTTTAAGTATGTAGCCTGTTGTATCAGCTTTCCAAAAATTATAATATGTATAATGTTTTCTATAGACATATATATAATGAATGTAGGTCCATTATGAAAACACAGTGACTTTTATTTAAGACATTAAAAAAAATAAGAAACATTGTTAGAAAAATCTAAAAGAATGTATTTAATGTATTGCACTCCACATGGATGTCCTTGTTTCAATGAAAAAATTTAATTATGATATATATATATGCTAAGGGAAATGTGTTATAGAATAATATAGGTCTGAAATTTTTGTTAGAACTAGTTCAAAAATTAATAATAAATAAAATATTTATTAAAAATTATCATAAAAGTCCATGTGTTAAATAGGCTAGAAGTCTCTCCTAAGGCTTGCTTGCATACTTGATGTATAATTAGTCTTTCTAAATATTCAAAAAGCATCATATATAACACTATGGCATAGAGTTTAGCAGATGTGTTTCTAGTCATAATAGTCTTGTATTCATTTTGGTGTAAACTATTACCTAATATTTGATTGGGGAGGATGATATGCTGTGACAAAGAGGAGGGGACCAATGACCTCATTAAATAACTTTTCTGTAGTGGTGGTTAATGATTTGATCCCATATTTGAGTAACTTAGTCTGTAGCTGATCTTCAATGATGGGGGGATCTGGAATATCATAAAGAGAAATGGCATAGGAAACCCAACCCTAGGGCTTGATCTCTGAAGTGAGAATTTTCCTAAGGAGGATACATTAATAGGTGTTACGAGAACAGGTAACCCAACTTCCTCTTACATTATTATTTCTTTATTGTATCTGATTGTAGTTTTTGAATCTCAGTGAGTTTATCCTCAAATATTAATAAATTTTTCTTCCTTTGTTTTACCGAGGAAAGCATTGAATTGAGTCGCAAATGATGGATATACATTTCTCTATAAGAATAAAAAATGGTTCAATTAATTTGATATAGGTATGATTATTCACAATTGTCATCTCATACTGGCTTATCTAGATTCTGTGAAGCTGTATGATTTTCTGGGTATATGCAACTTGTAATATCCATGTTGATAATCCCATTGAACCTTGCACAATGTAAATATATTTGCAATAATCATGTTGTTAATTGGTTGTCTCCACACCATTTGGTCGATTTTGTAGTCTATTTGAATGTGTGTGTGATTTCTTGGTGCCCATGACACTGCCTCATTAGATATGATTTTGTTGTAAATGGACTTTCCCTTCCATGATGCAGATTTATACTTTGTTTATTTCCTTAGTTGCATTAACTAAACACACATTTGTTTTGTTTAGTCTGAAAATTAAATGCATGAAACTTCATCTTCAATTATTATTTATTGAGGTTGGCTTTAAATATGTTTGTTTTGAATGAACAGGCCATTGAAACCATACCCTATTTCTCCAATGCGCCTTGTTCCTGACAATATTTTGAAGCCTGATTGGGCAATTGATGTAAGTATATTTATGCATGTAAACAAAATGCTAAGTTGTTAGGTGCCATATTTTTATCTTCTCTTGTTTAGTTGCTGCACCATATTTATTATCTTTGTTCTCTTTGTTTGCTATTCCTGTGTAATGAATCTCTCAAATATTAATGATACAAATATAAACTCTTTCCCTAAATTAGCATGTAGAAATAAAAGGAATGGAATATGATAGCATTGCCATTGTTTGATCAGTGGCATGCTATTAGGCTGTCTTTTATTAGGAATTTCAATTATTGCTTTTCTAACTGGTATTTCTATGCCAGTACATTAAGTCAGGTGTTTACTGTATGAAGCAAGATTTCAAGTTAACTGTTCCATAACTCTATTTTAGGGAATACCAAAGGAGGAGCCGACTAGTGATCTACAAAATAGAGTTGAGGTGTGTGCTCAAATTCTTTGCTTTTCATTGTGTTGATGGTAGGACAACTTAAGAAGTCTGTAATCTGGTCCTATTTTCTTGAATGTAAATCTAACTTGGCGTTTGGCTTGTTCTTTTTGAAGATCAAAACTCCACAACAGATAGAAAAAATGAGACAGACATGCAAGGTAAGTCAATGCTTCTATAGATATACAAGATATACTAATGTATGTGGTTTTATCTATGACGGGGTATTATATATTTCTTGTTTCAGAAAATATATTACATATCAGTATCAGTTCACGGTCTGGATTGTTTTTCATTTTTATATTGGAATTTTTTAATTTAATCTTCAACTTTCAAGAAAATAAATGATCCCCATCAGATTATGAGGCAGCCTTCCATATTAAAATTGTAAAATTGTAATTCGGGTAGCATCACATGTTCTTAAGATATTGAAGTGTGGAAACCAATCTTATGACCTTTCAAGTTTTTACAATTGTTGTTATGTAAGGGTTAGGCTAAGCACTTTAGTGATATACACTTCTGTATTTAGATGGTCATTTTATTCTGTCTTCATGGCATTGCTCTAAACTTCACTGTAAAGTGTTTATTGAGGAGCTTGCTCTTTTAATTTTATTATCTCTACCTTTTTAAAGAAGAAATGACCCAATCATATTGTGCAAGGCTGGCTTGTCTGTATCTGCAAATAAAGTCATTGATAAAATGAGCTGTGAAAAAAAAAGGATAGTGAACCATTACCACATCAGTTGTCATCAAGGATTTATACCTTTACCTTTTGCACTTTATTAGTATTTGACTTCTTCAATATTGTCCAAGGTTCATGGATTACCATGGTTCATAACTTCATACCTTTTACTTCCACTAGTCACCTTGAAACAATTTTGTTAATGGTAAGTTTTCTTTCAACAATCATCTTTGTGTTGTATACAAAAATAAATTTTTTATCTAGAAGTCTTTATAAATATCAAATAAAAAAGTACAAATAGTAGATATTTAAATTACAAAATGAAATAAAATTTATTCAAGCAATTTAGTTACCCTTGTCAATTCTAGCTTCAAGAACTTTCTACACTTGCTTGGGTCATGTGATGATATGTCAGGATCATTTAAATGCTGTTGGTCGCTTCATCATGACCCACTCGAATTTGCTCATATTGTTAATCATCAAATTGAGTGTATGGACTGCATATGGCATCCAAAACTCTGGATATTTGTGGCATCCATCAACAATTCTTGTTGCTTTAAAACATTTACCATTTTTCATAACGACTTGAGTAATGTTGCATCAAATTGTTAGCAACAAAAATGGGGAACACAAGCTGAAGTTCTGAGCCCCAAGTACTTTCTAAGTGCTGGTTTTATACCAAGGCTGCAGGGAAATGTCTCCCTGGCCACCTAGTATGGGTATCCGGTACTGGTTCGCGTATCCAGTACTGCAGGCGCTTAAGGATTCTCTGGTGTGTCTGGGGGACTTGGGCGGTAGACAGGAGCAAGTATCTTGATGAATCTTGGTCAGAAAAAGGGCAAAATAGTGACGCGCAACTTTTTTCGCGACTTTTCTGCTTGTCAAAACACTGTTGCAACCCTAAAAAGTGTCTTTTTTTCGTGTCAAACCACTGCTGAACATGTCTAAGCCACACAATTTGTTTTTATCGGGCATTTTTAACTGCGTGAAGGGATTTTTGGGTTTTATGAGCAAGGAAGGGTAATCCAAATCAAATTTGTTCTGTGCGAACTGCGAAACAAAATGTAATCTGTATTCGCAATAATATTTTCTGATTTTCATTTTGTTTCCCGCCATTTTTTCATGGGTTGTACGATTTTTCTAGGTTCTATGATTTTTCACAGTATATGAACTGTGAATGTTCGATGGTTAATACCATCGAACATTCACAGTTTATATACTATGAATTTGTTTTTACATTTATAATGTATTTCACAGTATGTAAATTGTGAATGTATTGAATATTCATAGTTTATATACTGTGAAATAAATAAAAATAAATTTCACAGTTCATATACTTGAAAATTAAAAATATTATTAATAATTTAGTCTATTTAATATTAGTCTATTTATTAATAATTTAGTCTATTAAATAGACTAACTTATTTCAGAATTTTAAATTTTCAATGTTTTATAAAATTCGTAATACTTCTAATTCAATTTTTTTTATATACTAATACTCAGTACTATAAAATTTTAACCAGAAATTACTATATTATATAATAATTCTGGTAAATTAGTTAAAATTTTTTAAAAATTTATACTCAAACCTGCCAATACATGTTTATTGGGCACAATCAAACTTAGAAATTATTATCAAGCAGTAAGTACAAAATCTAATATTCTTTTGTTTTAATTTTTTATTCAGATTCATCATTCAAAATGTCAGGTGGAGGAAGACAAGGGTTGTACCCACTATGGAAGTATGTTGACCGTGTTCTGGGGCCGAAAGGGAACAGCCACTATCAAATGCAAACTTTGTTCATTGGCATTGAAAGGTACCTACATGAGGGTGAAGGCTCATTTCCTCCACCTGCCATGTAATGGTGTTGAAGGTTGTAAACATGAGTCTGAAAGATATGATGCTGTGAGGGAACAGGAAATGGCTAATGGGAAAGTTGCTATTCGAAGCTCTCATGCTTCAACAACAAGGACAACTACTGCAACTTACAGTCATAATATAGAGTTAGAGGTGGATGTGACTTCTAGAGGTGTAGCAACTGAATAGGCTCACAAAAGACCACACATTGGCATCTCAAACCCCATTGGAAGATTGTTTGATGTGCAAGGTCGAGAAGCAGTTGATGCATCAATTGAATGATTCTTTTATGCAAATGGAATGCCATTTAATGTTGCTCGCTCTCCTTTCTATGAAGAGATGGTCCGTGCTATCAATAATGCACTTGCAAGCTATAAACCACCTGGGTATGAAAAGCTTCACACCACTCTAGTTGATAAAGAAAAAAATCAATTAGAGGAACAAACTGCACCATTGAAAATAGTGTGGGCTCAAGAAGGATGTAGTATTGTGATGGATGGGTGGACAGATGCTAGGAATCGTTCACTACTTAATATCATGGTAACATGCAACAAAGGGCCTTTTTTTGTTTAAGGCAATAGATTGTTCATGGCCATACCAGTACTAATGCTTAAAAAGAAAGGCATCCCCCTCTTAGTAGAACCGTTAGCTCTAATACCAAATGTTGAGAAACAAGGTGAAAAAAACTTGCAATATTAATTTTCTTATGTGATTACAAAACTGAAAACATTACCAAATTTGAAACTAAATCTGAAATGAACATGTGATTGCACCATTCAACATAATACCAAATCAATCATACCAAAAGAGACACTAGATTTATGTGGAGAAACCCTTTCGAGAAAAACTCCACCAGAGAATAGGAGCAAGTATATTATTAATCTTCAAAAAAGAGACTACAACAACAATACACTTCATTTCTCCAAATGATTTTGGAACTACTTGGAAACCTCAAGGAAACTATGATTAAATAGCTATACCTTGACTCCAATTTACAGCCAAATGGGGAGGAAAAACCACTAGAAACCAAGTGATGCCAATGAATAGCCAATAGAAATAATAAAATAATAAATAACTCTTCAAGTGACTCCTCATGGGAGCCAAACCCAAAGCCACTTAGATTTTAAACATTCCGAGTACTCCATAACACTTGGTGAGTGTTCAGATCTCCAAATAGACACCTATTCTCCTCCCGAACTTGGTCTCCTTATACATGACCCTTCATGTCTCAATATGGGTGTGGGAAGGAGTGTATTTTGTCCATTTTAATTTATATTTATCACCTCTTGAAAATGCTGTTACAAATAGCCATAGTACAAATATTTAATATTTTTCTCACATGTCCTGGGGAATACTTTCCAAGGAACATGGAGACATATATATGGCTTAGGATTGCAAGGTTAATGTCACCTTATCCTAACACATATTACTGGAGTCCTTCAAGTAGCCCAACAATTAGCACCAAAAAATCCAAATTCCTAACACACTTTCGAAGGCAAAGCGCCTACTTGTGTAGGTCCAAGTACAAAGTTAACAACTCCAACATGATAAAATATAATGGGACAATACCTTTGTCAATCTGAAGGAGATATACAAGGATATTCTCCCAGCAAGTAGAGTTGACCTGAGGACAAGCCAATGCTTTGAAAGGGGGGATGATGTTGGCAAGAAAGCATAGAAGTGTTGAGACATGGACTAGCTAGGACTTGAACCTAGGACCTTCCATACGCTGCTGGAGTGCTCTACCACTGAGCTACTGGCCCCTCTTGGACCAGTTCATCGTCGGTCCGGGTGTGGCTTATTTCCAACACCAACACCCCCCTTAAGCCACACCTCTCGTGTGCTTGGGGCTCCTAACCTGGACCTGGCTCTGATACCATGTTGAGACATGGACCAGCTAGGACTCGAACCTAGGAACTTCCATACGTTGTTGTAGTGCTCTACAATTGAGCTATTGGCCCCTCTTGGACCAGTCCATTGTGAAGAGCAAGACATAGTCAAGGAAAACATACCACATTCTACCGCAAAGTGTTTGCAGACCTTAAGACTCGGAAGACATCATCTAGGATAAGGATAGAATAGATGGGTCACATCTCATTAGCTAGATATACGTATAGAAAAAGATATATGTAACAAAGTACAGTGTATGTGGATATTTATGCAAGAATTTGAATAAAGATAGAAGGGACAAATATATAATGCAATCAAGATATAATGATGAAATGAATGTACTTGATTAATCTAATAATGAGAATATACTGGAATTCCTTATATATTATGCTATGTTATATACTATTATGTTCAGTTATCTATTGAATGTTTTGTCCAGATTAACTACTCGCTCCCTTTGTATAACTGAGTCCAAGGTATAAACCAAGGTTGCATGGGTGAAGGGGTACTTAGAGACGTCAGAGACTGGTACTAGTACTATTTTGAAAAAATAGCCATACTAGTACTAGTTTTCTTCACCTTGTTTCTCAACATTTGGTATTAGAGCTAACAGTTCTACTAAGAGGGGGATGCCTTTCTTTTTAAGCGTTAAGGCTTTTTGCTGTAGTTTTGCAGATTTGAGAAGAGGATTGAAAGTCATGGCTTCTACTTCTCACATAGGTATTGAGAAATTCAATGGCATTGGCTATGAGATGTTGAAATTGAAGATGGAAGATCTTTTGGAGGAAAGAGATCAGTGGTTGCCAGTTTCACATGAAAAGAAACTAGAGGACTCTACTTTATCAGATGATGTTTGGAAGAAATGAGGACTCTACTTTATCAGATGATGTTTGGAAGGCATGAGGAACCATTTGGTTGAGTCTTACCAATTATGTTCTCTTGAATGTCTCCATAGAAGACACTACATACAAGTTGTGGAAGAGGATTGGTGACATTTATCCATCTAAAAGTTTGTCGAGTAAGTTATATCTTAAGAGAAGGTTAATGATAGGGAGGATCCTAGTTGCTTGAGTCAGCTTGACTCACTCCAAGGCCTTTTTCCTAGCCTAACCTGGGAATGCTTCTCTCTATTATCCTAATCCACTCTTGGTCCTCATTGCCAAGGTTTGTTACTCTGCGCTTTGTGAATTCACTTTCGTAAATCCACCAACTCACCTTTCTACTGTATCTCACCAGACACCTTGCAGGGTTTGCTCTACCATCAAATATGCCTACAACTTCTCCTAAGTTGTTTTCTCCTCATACTAAGATCTTCCCTCCATTCAATCCCATCTTCCTTTGGTCTGACGCTGATAGCCTAGACTCCGGTCTACCTTGCAAGTGATTTCCTTTTGGTCATTGATACCTAGCCGAGCTATCATCAAGCTCGCCTAGGGCCAGCTTGCTGAAACAGCCGACGCCATTCCCTGGTCTGCTACATATAGAACACTATTGTACATGGATGGCTCTTCTTGACAACCTCCAATGGTCGTGTGGATCCCACGACGGAGAATCAAGACAGAGCCATGTTTATGACTGCTTGTCACCAACAGAAAACAAGAAACAAAAAGACAACTTTATTTACAGAGACGAGCTTGGCAAGACTTCAAAATTTGAACTCACAAAACACCGAAAAGTAACATCTACTCTATTTGCATTATCACTTAAGGATTTAAGCCATATTTACAGTTTACAAACACAAATTGAACTCTGCGAAAAGAAACCAAAAAATGATCTTCCAATTGTTATTCGAAAGAAGTTTGTTCTTGTGGAATCAACACTTTCGACAATCCCAATCCAACCTGGTTACAAAATGCCCATTGGGTCTTTTATAGCCTCCTAGACATGTCTTGAATCATCCCTAACAGACGAGATTCAACTCGACACAATTCGGTTTCTGACTGTAACTGACTTTCTATATACATCGGGTCATCGGGATAGCATCAAAACATTTGCTCCGATGACCGATGACAGGTTGCAACTCGTGCACCTTCTTATTGGGTTATCGGCATAGCGTCAAAACACTCCCGCCGATATCCGATGGTGCGCTCCCAACAATATGTTGTTCCATCGGGTTATCGGGCGCCACAAAAACTAGTCTTGCCGATACCCGATAGCTCCACTCCGAACTCACTCCGACTCGCTCCAACCCGTTGGCGACCTCATTAGGATATCGGGGTAGGGTAAAACCAGTTGTTCCGATAGCTGATGGTAGCACTCCACATGCTGACTTCCGGTGGCCGATGACAACTTTCCGCGCTCCGCCACGTGGCACCCCTTGATTGGCTCCGGGTTCCCTGCCTTGCCATCTTAGCACGACCTCACTAACTGCCCGGAATGAAGCTCTTCTTTGTCGGGCCCCACCACTTGGTCGCCAAGCCGCGGAAGATAAACTTTGTGCATCTCGCCATAGCGGTATAGCGACAATTGTCCGATCATCCCGGACTTACTCACCCGTTGGCTGGCGGTTTCATCGGGGCAAGTCTTGCCGAAACACAAAATTTTAAAATGAAGTAAAAAATGCACTGCAAGCTCCCTATAGACAACCTACTGGACTTGAACTAGTCCTTATGCCAAAATTGAAAAAGGGTATTTGCTCACCCTTAGGTGCTCCTGCACTAGTTAATTTCTTTGAAAATGAAATAGGGTGAATCTATTACAAATCATTTAAATGCTTTTAATCTGATTATAAGTCAGCTTGCATCGATAGATGTGAAATTAGAAGATGAAGATAAATGTATCTTTTTTCTTTTCTCTTTGCACAAATCTTGGGAAATTCTAATTGTTTCTATTAGTAGTGGTAGTAAAAAGGCAGAGATGGATACCTTTATTGCCATACTTCTTTCAGAAGAGGTGAAAAGAAAGTCTATGAATGTTGGCTCCCAAGATGCCCTGCATGTGCGAGGAAGGTCCAAAGAAAAAGGGCCTAAAGGGCATAAAAAGAGGGAGAAGTCTAAAGGATGATCAAAGACCTCCAGAAAGAGCAGAGTGAAGTGTTGGAATTGTGGGAAAATAGGGCATGTGAAGAAGGAATTTAGAGTTAGGAAAAACAATGTTGATTCCTCCACATAAAAGTTCTCCGATGATGATTTTGATGCTTTGTTTATTTTTGCTAACATTGTTAGTGATGATGCTTGGCCTATTGATTCAAGTGGCTCCTACTGCACGACTCCTCACAAGGAGTGGTTTTCCTCTTATAAAGAATATGATGGGGGAGATGTTTTCCTTGGTGACAACAGTATGGAGAAGGTTGCTGGTAAAGGAAAGGTAAAGTTATGTTTTAGTGATGGAAGAGTAAAAAGCATTGATATTGTGTTGTATATTCCAGGACTTGCGAGAAATCTTCTTTTTGTATCGAAGTTGAATGATTTTGGAGCGCATGTGACATTTGACAAGTCTAGTTGCAGGTTGGTGAGGAGTTTGGTGATAGCTAAAGTTTCTCGTATAGGGACTTTGCATTAGGCTTAATTCCTCTACCTTTTGTAACTTTGCCAATGTAACTAGCAACTAGCAATGAAAATGCATGTATGATGTGGCTCCAAAGATTGGGTTACATTGGTGAAAAAGGTCTTAGGACCATTCTACATATAAAGCTAGTTGATGGTCTTTCAGATTATTTTGTTGGCAAAAATGATTTCTATGAGCATTGTGTGTTTGGCAAATAGAATAGATCATCTTTTTTGAAAGGAATTCATAAGGCAAAGAGATCATTAGAAATTATCCTTTCAGATGTGTGTGGTCCTATAGATGTTGTTTCTTTGGGTAAATCTCGATATTATGTTTCCTTCATTGACGATTTCTCAAGATACATTCTGACTTATTTATGCATTCTAAATCTGAAGTTTTCACTAAGTTAAGGAATTTAAGGCCTTAGTGGAAAAGCAATTAGATTATAAGATAAAAGTGTTGAGGACTGACAATGGGTGTGAATATTGTTCCAAGGAATTTGATGAATTTTGTAAGCATGCAGGTTTTGTTTGACAAAAGACTACTCCTTACACTCCCCAACAAAATGAGGTAGGAGAAAGAATGAACCAAGCCATAATGGAAAGAGCTAGGAGCATGTTGAGTGGTGCTAAGCTTGATAGATGCTTTTGAGCTGAAGCTATTGGTATTGCTTGTTATTTGATTAATAGATCTCTTTGTTCAGCTCATACTGACAAAACTCCTTATGAAGTGTGGACAAGTCGAAAGCCTTTGGTTGCACATTTAAGAGTATTTGGTTGTGAGGCTTTTGTTCATGTGCATCAAGAGAAGTGATTAAAATCAGATCCAAAAGCTTAAAAATGTATCTTTGTTGGTTATGGCGAGAATGTAAAAGGTTATAAGCTTTAGAATCCTCTAACCAAAAAAATGATCTTTTCTAGAGATGTTGTATTTAGGGAGTTTAGAGCTTACTCAAGTGAAGTACATACAAAGGAGAAGATAAAGATAGTACACTTCGAAACAAAGATTGAGAAGTAGGAAGATGCACATGCGGAAGAACAATTAGATGGATTTGAGGATGGAGAAGAAGAAGAAGAGGGTTCAGAGAGTTAGATGATGTGTAGGATGAGCACGTAGAGGAAGATGAACAAGTTAAGCCCATTACTTCTACTTTGAGGAGGTCCATAAAACAACAAAATCAAGTTGATAGGTATAGCCTACCAGATTTCCGTTGTATATTTTCTTTGTTGAGTACTAACAATGAACCTAGATCTTCAAGGAGGCTCTCTTGTCAAAGGAAAGTGAGTCTTACATGTAGGCCATGCAGGAGGAGATGATGTTTTTGGACAGTTGTGACACTTAGGACCTTGTAAGTTTGCCCAAAGGAAGGAAGCCCATTGGATGCAATTGGGTATTTAAAAAAAAGTTTGGAGCAGATGGTCAGTTAGAACGGTACAAGGCCAGATTGGTGGCCAAGGGCTATTCCCAGAGAGAGGGAGTTGATTTTGGTGAATTTTTCTCTCTTGTTGCAAAGTTGAATTCTATTAGATTCTTATTGTCTATTGTTGTTGCTTTTGATTTTGAGATAGAGAAAATTCATGTTAAAACTGCTTTCTTGAATGGGAATCTTGAGGAGATTAATATGCAATAGCCTGGCAATTTTGTTGTGAAAGGGAAAGAACAATTGGTTAGCAAGTTTAAGAGATCTTTGTATGGTTTGAAACAGTCACCCAGGATGTGGTACTAGAAGTTCGATACTTTTGTATCGAAGCTGGGTTATATGAGTGAGGAAAATCATTGTGTTTATATTAAGGTGATTGATGATCAAATACTAATCATTGTATTGTATGTTGACATGTTATTTATTGGTAACAACAAGGTGATGATTAGAGAACTCAAGGCTTAGCGTTTTGGCACATTTGATATGAAGGACTTGGGGACTGCAAAATATATCCTTGCGATGGAGATCAACAAAGATCGGTTTCACAAAAGCTTTGGTTAAGCTAGAGTATGTTTATACTATTTTGCAGAGATTTAATATGAATGATTGTAAGCTAGTTAGTATTCCATTTCCACTTGGTACTAAGTTGAGTTTAGACATGTGTTTGAGTTTTGATGATGATTATGAGGATATGTTTAAGGTTTCTTATGCTAGTGACATTGAGAGTTTGATGTATGCAATGGTTTGCACTAGACCATAGATATCCCAAGCTGTGGGAGTTCTAAGCAAGTTTATGTCTAATCTTGGTAAAGAGCATTTGACTTTTGTTAAGTAGGTGTTTAGATATTTGCAAGGTACTTCTGGTTATTGTTTGGTTTATTAGGATACTGATGATGTGGTTAAGTCATTAGACATATAGGGATTTGTTGATGTAGATTGGGTAGGAGACTTGGAAAGTCGAAGGTCCACTAGTGGCAATGTATTTACTTTGTTTGGAGGAGCAGTGAGTTGGATGTGTAAGAGGCAGCACATAGTTGTTTTGCCCATCACTGAAGCAGAGTATATGGCTGCTACTTATGCCTCTAAGGAGGCGGTATGGTTATAGTTACTTGGTATTGGCATTGGTTTTGATTGCAAGATTGCGTGGATCGGATGTGACAATCAAAGTGCTATATTTTTGGTGAAGAATCCCATGTATCATGGCTCTTATTAAGCATGTTGATGTTCAGTATCACTTTATGCGAGAGATGGATGAGAATGGAAAGGTCTTGATAGAAAAGTTTGTAACTTTGGAAAATGTTGAAGATTCTCTTACGAAGCTAGTGATTGCGGAAAAGATCTCTTGGTATAGGAAGGTCATGGGCCTTGATCATTGTACTTCATTTTTTTTTTTATATCTTGGATGTAATTGCAATGTATTATGTCAAGTGGGAGGATGTTAGGATAAGGTGACACTAACCTTGCAATCCTAAGCCATTCATATGTCTCCATGTTCCTTGAAAAGTGTTCCCTAGGACATGTGAGAAAAATATTAAATAATTGCATTTTCAAGAGATGACCATGGAGAGGTGATAAATATAAGTTAAAACGGACAAAATACACTCCTTCCCATGTCCATATTGAGACATAAAGGATCATGCATAAGGAGACCAAGTTTGGCAGGAGAAGTGGCTTTACGTTTGGCAGCCATGAGGAGTCACTTGAAGAGTTATTTATTATTTTATTATGTCTATTGGCTATTCATTCTCAAAGGCATGGGTTTTTTGCAAGTTCTTTTGGCCCCTTCTTTTGAGAAAATAACAGTGGTTTTTCCTCTCCCATTTAGCTATAAATTGGAGCCAAGGCATAGTTGTTTCATCATAGTTTCTTCGAGGTTTCTAAGTAGTTCAACGTCATTTGGAAAAGTGAAGTGAAGTGTATCGTTGTTGTAGTCTCTCTTTTGAAGATTAATAATATACTTGCCCTTGTTCTTTGGGGGAGTTCTGTTTCGAAAGAGTTTTTCCACGTAAATTTGGTGTCTCTTTTGGTATGATTGATTTTATATTATGTTGAATGGTGCAATCACGTTCATTTCAGGTTTGCTAATCTTTTTAGATTTGTAATCACATAAGAAGGTTAATATTGCAAACTTTCTTCATCTTGTTTTTCAACATTTGTGGGAGCTTTTGTTGTGTGGTTTTGCAGATTTGAGAAGAGGTTTGGAAAAGCCATGGCTTCTACTTATCGCACAGATATTGAGAAATTCAATGGCATTGGCTACGAGATGTGGAAATTGAAGATGGAAGATCTTCTGTAGGCAAGAGATCAGTGGTTGCTAGTGTCACATGAAAAGAAACCAAGAAACCAAGGGACTCTACTTTATTGCATGATGCTTGGATGAAATTGGACAAGAAGGCACGAGGAACCATTCGGTTGTGTCTTACCGATTCCATTCTTTTGAATGTCTCTGCAAAAGTACAAGTTGTGGAAGAGGATTGGTGACATTTGTCAATCTAAAAGTTTGTCGAGTAAGTTATATCTCAAGAGTAGGTTATATTCTTTGAAAATCAAAGAGGGTGAATCTATGTAATGTCCCCACTTTAGCAGTTGACCAAGTGTATGTGCGTTAGCCTAGCTCTACATGGTCCCGAGGGCTAACGAAGGGTTTAAGGGGATCCTGGAGTGTTTTGGCCTAGTCATTTCCAGTTTGGGCCAAAACGGAGTTGATTTACTTAGTTTCAGGCATACTTACTATTTTTAGTAAGTCAGCAGGACACAACGGAGGCTAGTTTTGGTGATTGGATTCGATACTCCTCGGCGAGAGCTTTCCGATGAGCCATCACTCGCGCTATTCGGAGTCCGATTACTAATATATTTTAATGCCTGAAGTGTTATTAAAATAACATTTAATTTAATTGTAAAATATTAAAGTGTTACTTTAATATTTATTTTATGGGGATGTGTGCAAATCAAAGGGGCACCCAAGGGAGACATAAGTGAATATTTTAATATGTTTTATATTGCACATCTTTTATCCCACATTGCTCAAGTGAGTTGGGTCGAGCCTTGGAGAAAGAATAAAAGGAAGCTTTTGTCGTTTCGTTCAGCATGTTGAATATGAGAAGAAATTGATGTGTGAGCTGCAGGTTTGTTCTTGGCATTAGGGGATGTCTATCCTCTCTTGTGACATTCTAGACGTCATTCCTTTGGGGTTTGGCCTTTGGAATCCATTGCTATCAGCTTCATTAGCAGGCAGATTGGGTGCATCTCCAACTACAGGCAGATTTGGTGTTTTGCTCATACCTTCTTCACTTCTTGTCCAATGCTTATGCCATTCTGAAGGGATGATTTTATTAAGATAATGGACTGATTGAAGACTAATTAATACTGTAGCAGCACTGTAGCGCAACACTATTCACGTTAATGTAGCATGACACTATTCACGCCACTGTAGTGCGGCACTATTCATGTTACTGTAGCACGGCACTATTCATGTTACTGTAGCAGCAAGATGGGAAGTCATTGTTGGAACATTATGTCAAAAATGCTGGAGTATTTAGTGAGTTGAAAAATCTGCTATGTATTTGATTTTATTAATTTTGGAAATAATATCATATCAGCAGTAGTTCAATCTTCATGTTGCATATTATTGTAATTTCCTTCTAGTTCATGTTATTTGATTTCAAATCTATGCAAAGACTAAAAAACAAACAAACATTTCATTTCCGAAGCCATAAGGGGTTTAAACATTAAACGGAGAAATAAGGAGTTGGATACAAACTGTTTGACTAAATTCCTATCAGCAGTTGGTTTCGTTTTTGGGCATTCTAGGGTGTCCATTACAATCTATTACAAATCATTTGAATGCTTTTAATCTGATTATAAGTCAGTTTGCATCGATAGATGTTAAATTAGAAGATGAAGATATTTGAACCTCCCCATCCTATGAGGTACCATGAACAGATGTTTGGAGAGAGGGACTATGGGTTTTGGAATTTCATTGTAAGATAATGTGTCCCTGTTCCAAGAAGATCTATCTATGGCTATTGATTGATGAGCTATAGAGAAATCTTGTTTATAGAGTCAAACTAACAGTTTGGGACTATGGGTTTTGGAATTTCATTGTTAGATAATGTGTCCCTGTTCCAAGAAGATCTATCTATGGCTATTGATTGATGAGCTATAGAGAAATCTTTTTTATAGAGTCAAACTAACAATTTGTTGAAATTAAGCAATAAAGTGTAATGAATACTGCTTTTCTGAATTTATAAATGCATTCCTGGAATTGAGGTACTATTTCGACTCTGGGGAATATTTTGAATATCATGCTGCTTTAGTTTCCAAGAATCTTCTTTACATTTTATTTCTATGCATTTGTTATATATCTGGACTGGTGTTACCGAGCTATTGCCAGTGCTTGGTCAGTGACAATTCTTATACTGATATTTCAATGCTGATTTTTATTATTCACCCTCTGAACAAGTCTGCTTAATCTGTAATGCCCTTTCCTAAACATGCCTGCAATTTCTTTTAAGAAGGGTAAATTATAATAAATTAAAATTAAAAAAGTTTTAATAAACTTCAAGGAGCATGTGAAAAGTTATGATAATTAAAGGAAAACAGTATATAAGGAGACCAATCAAGGGGAAGGAAGTATATTATACATGAATGGAACACTTCTTTTATCTGTTTATTACTCCTTGAAGGATGGAACTGCGGTTCAATCTGACCCAAGGACTAAATCTCGTAAAGTCTTGAATTAGAGGATAGAATCCCCCTGAATTCCATAACTGAATGAGAGGACAAAAACCCTTAATTCAGATTTGGGGCAATCTCACCTAGAGATTGTGTGGAAGTTTCATGCGTTTGTTAGAATTGCTGTCAATAACTAGTGTTCAGTTTTGGAGACTTTTCAGAGACATTCCAATTAATTGTAACTCACTGCAGATTTAAAGTTAACTTATTAGCCACTTCTGGAGATAAGTTTGAATTCTCTGAGCAGAACTCTAAATATGACATTTAATAAATATTCAAGCATTTTACCTGAAATTTCTGAATTGATTTCATCCAGAAGTAAAGAATATTAATTGATTTTTTATAAATTGCGTAGATACTATCATAATTGTGTGCTTGGGGTTTGATATATACAAACGTATTCCTAATGGGACATACAAGTGGTATTAGAGATGGATCTTGCCAGCCTGTGAAAGAGGTCACATAAAAGTGATGTCCGTCTATGTTATCCACAGCTGTTTGAATGCTTGAATAAGATGCAATGAAGGAAGAATCCCCATCAAAATCATACGTGGAAGGAAGAGTTTGTAGATTTTGTTACCACCAAGCAAGCCAAGGAATTGCTAATTGGCTTTGCCAAAAATCTGTTATTGGAATTGGCATACAAATCTGCTCCCTAAACAAGATTTAAAAGTATATGCCACGAAAAGACAAAGGAGATGATTGAAGTTCGCAGACTGTTGTAGGAGGATAAAAAGAAAGGGTTTAGATATATTTGTATGGGCACAATTTAAAGGAAAGAAGCAAAGTTGTCCATTGGAAAGCTGCTTTGGACAAGAAGAAATCATTGGCCATTTTGTAGAATATTGAAAGAGTATATTAGATTGTATTATTTTATATTTCTAGAGACTCATTGTGATAAGAGGATTACTCATTCTATGTGATAGCTTCATGATTGTGGGTATCACTCGGTCAAAGCATAAATATACTTGTTTACAATGCACATCCTTGTAAATCAGTTGTGTGAGATAAATTCCAATAAGTAGTAGTCAAATCTTAGTCCACTAGGTAAAGGAGTAAATATTCGATTGAATATTGGGAGGGTGTTGAGAAAATAAGATAAGAGGGCATCTTGTAAAAACTCTCATTATAACCTGCCCACTATTAGAGCTTTGAGAGTGTACATTTTGTATCCAGTCTGAACGTATGGATTGTGGTTGCTACTCAGAGAACACAAATTGCTTTTCAGATTGTCTCAGTTGCTGATCCAAAAGTTAGCACATCTGATATTAGGACTTGATGAGTGAAATTTTGTTGTAAGTTAGTGAATTGCTATGGCAACCTATGAAAATGATCCATTTGGGTGTTGGGATTTCAAACTTTATCAGAATTGATTGATTTGATGCACAAAAGACTTGGGTAGTTATTTTTGAATGTCAGTATCACTATTATCTTTCAGTGGTTGGAATTTGGGATGACATATTTTGCATTGCTGTTGGGTCTAACCAGTAATCTCCTTCAAGTTGTCAAATTATGATGAATTTTCAATTGGGGGCATTATAATGTTATCCAAGCTAGATCTTGCCAACCTGTGAAAGACAAGTTAAACCTATGATGCATAAAAAAGCTCATTCCATATAAGTGACAAAATAAGCTAATATGGCAGATAGAGACAGGAAACACTTTTGGAGATGGTTCTTTCAGATAAGTTTGAAAAGAAGATTGATACAATGATGGACATGTTTGGTCAAATGCCCCACATAAAGTAGTATAATACAAATGCTTCTTGAAATCAGATCAATACCACACAATGAATGTTTGTTGGATTTGATGATAGACCTTTATGTCCAACATTCATAGAGAAGAACAAAAGTCTAAACCAAGGGTCATCAAAAGAAACCATATTCAAAATTTGCATCACTCGGCTGATGTAATAAATGAACAGGAATCGAATTTAAATTTAGATTACTTTGAAATGGCTTCCAAAGGCAATACTAATGTTCAAACTTCAAACAAAACAATTTGTTAGCTGGGAAGATGATCAAGGTGCTAATGGTAGTTCAGGTAATGAAATTATTGAGCTTGATAGCAACAAATATGGCGATGTTGATTCTTCCTGCTTTGGAGATGGTAATCTAAACTGCCATATTCAGGTTGTCACTTTTGGTGTGCAATGCAACAATGATACAGAGACCAACTATTCACCAATTTTTTTAGTTATCAAATCTAGTGCTGGTCCCAAACAAGTGATAAAAGAGGAGTATATTCATATTGTAGTAAGCATATTTGATGGATTTGATGATGACTATAATCTCACAAGCTTGTTCATGAAATACGAGGATGATAGTAGCAGGGAAAGTGAATCAAATTTTGTCATACAATTCAATATTTGTAAAGACGTTGATAGCCCAATAGAGAAATCTCTGTTTGAGTTCAGTATAAATTCTAAATTTGATGGAGGTGAGGACGTCCATACTTAGCTGGTAGAAAGAATGGTTCCACTTCTGAAACTCACGGTGACCATTTTGAAGGGCATTGTTTACTGTTTAGAATATGAGAATACAACAAATTAGATTGCTAGATCAAGCAATGATTTTGATACTGACCACCCCATGGATCCTAAGTTATCTAATGAAATGATAGAAGAATTTTGTGGTCTTTGATTGGATCAATTACAAAATGTGTGAAACTCACAAGTGGACCAAAAATATATATATATGCTATTGCAAGATTTCTTTTTGTTTATTCTTTCTGAGGATGAGAGAAATCTTATCTTAAATTACAGAACTTGCTTGTTTCCAACTCTTGCTTTTGTTGTAGAGAGTTGTTGGGATATACATGTACATGAGGCAGAAGATTACTGGACAATAAATTGTCCTTATACTCCAGAGGATGGTATCAACCTTATGACTTTTAAAGACTATATTGGCACCTTGGTTGAGGCAAGTATAGTAACAATAACTCTTCATGGAAATCACTGTAGTACAGAGTTGGACATAATCGAGAAAATTACACATGCATCACTTGGTTTCTATCTATATCAGAATACTTGGTTTCTATCTATATCAGAATATCGCAGCAGAAGCTAATCAGTTCACAAGGAGGATTGATGTCTAAGAATTACAAATCTTTAAGGTTGGTTTGGGATCTTGCTTACTTCAAGTTCAAGAGCATCCTAGCTTGTGATTGCTTGAGGACAAGCAATCTTTGAAAGGGCAGACTCTTATGCCCTCTCCTAAAAATCTCTGAGATCTCTTTAAGAAGGATAAATTAATAATAAAACTAAAATTAAAATTAAGTTTTAATAAGGGTCAAGGGGCATGTGAAAAGTTACGTGGATGCATAGATATCAATCTGTTCCATGTAAATTGATTTCTGTTGACTCCAGGAGATTGGAGGAAGGAGATATTGTGAATGTGGATGTCAGTGTTTATTACAATGGTGTTCATGGTATGAAAATGGACATTTTTTAGTTGCTGTTTCTATAGATTTTTGTTCCTGAACTTTTGTTTTATGACATTTCAATTGATGTGCAGGAGATCTAAATGAAACATATTTTGTTGGTAAAGTCGATGAGGCTTCTCAACAACTGGTTCAGTCTACAAACGAATGTCTGGAGAAAGCAATCGCAATAGGTATTTATTTTAAATTGTAACAAGGTTTTTTTGGAAGGGTGGTACTTTTCCATCTATCAAATCACATATGCTTTTGTTTTGATTAGCTGCTCATTCTATCATTCATGCTAGAGAAAAACACTGACTTAAAACCCTTTAGAGTTTTGTACTCAATAATCTTGTACTAGTCTTCATACACTTTGAAAAAACACTAGGGATAATAGATATTTGGCAATTCAAATGGTGACAGTTCTATTGCTTGATTTAAAAGGATTTTCAGTTCCACATGAGACTATATAACACAAAAAAGAGAGAGGTACTTATTTCTCTCATTTGCAGAAGACTGGTATGGATTGTAAGAACCCTTAGTTTCTTGCAATAGTTATGTAAGTGCAATCCAATCATTAGGGCCATTATCATGGACAGATTTGTATGGGAAATCATACAGATTTACTTTTGTTAAGTGTAGCAATTTACATATAAAACATCCAACAATATGAATGTGTGAGTAATGCCCGAGGCCATTTCACTGTTAGCATTTTGTTGATATTGTACTCTGGAATGTCTAGGAAAATCTTGAATTTTCTGGAAAACAACTGTGGATATTTCTGGGGCTTGTTTTACAAAGTACTAAAGCATGATTTGTAACATTTTGGTTGGTTCTCCAAAGATTATGTATTTGATAACCAGATTGCAGGGTAGGGATATTGATGGATTCATCAAAAACTATTCTGTTAATTGATAAAATTTCTTTCGTTTGCCTGAACTTTACAAGATTTCAGTGGATATTCTATATGAGCAGAAGGGGGGAGTTTGTTGTTAAAGGCTCAGTAGCTAAATTAATTCATTAAATTGTGATGTTATATATTGGACTTTTGATAATGCTGAACCAAAATAATTAAGAATCCATAGATGGAGTTACACGTCATCTAGGCTTCTGAGTAACAATTAAACTCTGTCTACTTTAGAAAATAGCTAAAATAGCTGTTGTGACTTTGTCAAACTTCCGACTTATTGTAGAACATGTCAATGAAACTAGATAGATATCACATGTAACTTGTCGTGTTGTATTAGCTTGGCTTATTTGTTGTAACAGTTGTTTTGAACTAACCTTTTTTTTCCCAGTCTTTTATGTCTATAATTCTATTGACTTAAAACTTTTAATGAAAATGATCTATATTGTTGGTACTTATCTTTCATTGGCAACATTTTCAAAGTGTATTAGTTCTCATCTTTTATTGGCAACGTTTCTCAGCTTCCCTAATGGGAAGAGGTGTTGCTTTGCACTACCTTTTTTGTTCCAGTCTTTTTATGTTTATAATTTTATTGACTGGAAACATATCATGAAAATGGTTGAAATTTTTGAAGTACTCGTCTCTAATTAACAACTTCGTTCTCTAGTAGATTGGGGTTTACTCATGTGTGGCTGTGGTTAAGATGCTATATATAACCTGTTTATGTATTTCATGGGGTGCATTGCTTATCATAAACAGGTTTTTTTGTCTGTTTCCTGGATCTTGTTCATGTATAGGATTTTGTTGCATTTGATTGAACTTCTGCAAAATTATATAAAAGTGAACAACATATTTATGGAGGTTTGATTGTGCAGTTTATGATATCTAATGAGTTTTTATCTCCCACTGAAGTGTTCTGTTCATTTTCTATGCTTAGTAAAACCTGGAGTAAGGTTTCGTGAAGTGGGTGAGGTTATCAATCAACATGCTTCAATGTCAGGGTTATCTGTGGTATGGGGGTCATTTTATTTGGACATTTTAATTTTACTTTAGGTCGCATGTTCTCCTGAAAATATTACTCTCTTTGTTGAGATTTGTAGTATGTGGAACAGGGGAAATCCTATTGCGGGCATGGTATTTGTGAGCTCTTCCATTGCGCACCAAATATTCCTCATTATGCTCGTATCCTTTTGACTCAAAATACCCTTTGACTTGAACAGCCCCGGATATTGAGCTTTCTTTGGCTTCTAGTTCTTGTTTAATGATCTAGGAAAAAATGGAGACTACAAAAGATGGAGTATAAGTTATTCATTTTGAGTCATGTATGACCTGTATTATTATGCTATAAATATAATGTAAGTTTTTTATGATTTTGTAATTGCAAGAGGAAAACATTATTATAGTTGGGTGGCACTCTCATGAAATTTGGGAAATATCTCCTTGACCTCAATATAGGAAATAAAGCTGTTGGCATAATGAAAGCAGGTCAAATATTTACAATTGAGCCTATGATCAATGCAGGTATGACATATTTGAATAGGGTTGTTTATTTATTTATTATTGAATTCAATATTATATTTCATTTGTCACAATGAAAGACTTCCACTTCAATAGGAGTATGGCGCGACAGAATGTGGCCAGATGGATGGACAGATGTGACAGCAGATGGGAAGCGTAGTGCCCAGTTTGAGCACACCCTCTTAGTGAGTAGTGTTTTTCTTTATCACTCCATTGCATGTTTACAGGGTATATTATATCTTGGAAATTTGGTAGAACCTAGGTGCTTTCATTTGCCACTGGTACCAGTACACCTTTTTAAGTAAGACATTCAATTATTTAATCTACTGAACTGAGTATGAACATTTAGCAGGTTTAAATAAGGAAATGACAAATGGAATGCACACACACATTAAATCTGGTAAATTATGGATACTCTCTGAATAGTGATCCAGACGAGTAGATGGTACATTCTTATACATATGATTATCAGTAGCATCTCATTCAACGAGGAAGCATAAAATCTTTCATCAGCATGGCAGACTGCTTTGTCTACAATATTTGAAGTTGGAGGGAATTTCTTCTGAACAAGTAAATGATATCCTGGGAATTTCTGTGTGAGATTTTTAATTATCTTAGGAAAACCATAAATTTTGCACTCTGATTATGAACATCTTGCGCTCTTTGAAAAACTTCGCCTTATTGACATTTTCTTATGAAAATGTACTAGGGTTTGTGCAGTGAACCTTATTAATAAGTTATGAACTGTCCCAATTTCACATGAAAATATACGCTAATGTGCAATTGTATGTATTAATATACTTCAAGTACCTTGAAAATATTAAGTAATTTGTCTTAACCCAAAACCACAAAAGTACACAAATACCTCCAAATTGATGTGAAGGGGTAAATATATAGTTTTCCCCGAGCTCACACAATTTTTGTTCATTCTTTTTATTTTGTTTGGTAAATCTTAGGTGATGTTATGGGCTACCTTTACCACAGTGTGGAGTAAACTGACTACATTCTTAAAAATATTTAATCATGGATCCTACTCAAATCATTAAATTTACCCCATAATTGTTACAACACAACCTTATGATATGTTCCCTAGAGTTATGGGCCACCTCATTGCAGCAAAGGGGATTTGAACATGTATCATACTTATGTGAGTCTCCCTTATTGCCTGTATGCCACAATCCTTAGGGACATTTTTGCCCATTTAAATTTCAAATGGTTAGAAAAGAAAGTTTTTGTGAGAAACCATAATAATTAATATGGCATTTGGGTTTTATTAAAAGCTATAGTCACAAATATTAAAGACCATGTTATTAGATATTGGAAATAAAAGTGTCTAATGAAGTGTAAAAATTTAAAAGCAAAAGATGTAAGGATAAAAAATTGTGTTCCTTGGTAATTGAGTAATCATTTTGAACTAAAGGAAGGGCATGCTTCTCATTACGTGAATTTGCCTTTTAGCAGCTACATTCTTGCTAGCGATCTGTATTCTATCCACAGTTGGTTTACTAAGAAGTTTTATAAAGCTAAAAAATATATTTGGTGGGCCCAATTATAAATTAAATAGGAACAAGTTATTTTCTGATAATTTGATGGTAAGTACTGTTCTTTCAACTGCAAGGTTATGCCTTTGGTTAAGATGACATGATCGAGTGGTATTTGTCACCTGAAATGTATCCAGCAGTTGGACCTGGCCTCATTGGTTGAAATATGTCGTATCCAAAATTGGACAACTAAACATATTTTTGCTGTGAAAGCTCCATAGTTATCCATCTGAATTTAACTTGGGTGTTTTCCGTGCTTTATTGTGCCTCTTCCTAATTGACAAAGAAAGTAATTCACTTTATAAAAAAATTGTATAAAGTAGTGTCCACTTTAACAATTGAGTCTGATAAAGCATATGTTGACTTGAAAATTTTATTGACTCAACCAATCAACCCTTTCACGGTTTCACCTATTGTGAAAGTTAAATCAGAATCAAACTGCTTTAATCATGAAGAGATCTTCTAACAAGATGATTAATTAGATGTAAAAGTGTAGTTTATTTTCTATGGTAAACTAACTTGTGTGCACAGATGTGTTTCAATTAACATAACTGCGTCATATACAAATTGAAAAAGGGTAAAAATCATTAATCTAATCTTTATTTGGATTGGTTTCTCATGAAAGCTATTAAGTTAACACCACAAATGAGTAAGCAAAAATAAAACAAACAGCAGTGATGTATTAAATCAATATCAAATGATTGCTATAAAATAAACCTACGCTAAAAGGAAAAGGCAAACTAACTAAACTAAACCAAAAATAAAAATGCCTAAATTAAAGTTAGTAAAACACATCATTATATAATATAAAAAGAATCATATTTGAACAAATAGAGCAGATGTATTATGTAGAACAATTTTTTGTGCCACGAGTGTGAAGCATTTATTATTTGGATAGCAAAGTTGAGACATGAAGCTGTGCATGATAACAATATGTCCCCAAATCATCAAAATATTGAGCTTGAAACATTATCAAATAGTCAAATTGATATCAGATTAAACCTTGATATAACTAATTGCTTCAAGCAATATACCTTACCACCAGAAAATTGTTATCAATCTTCCTGCAATTCGCATGTTCAATTCACTAGTTGGTCTCGCACAGAAAATACAGCAGAATGAAATCTTAGAATGCTAGTATATCTTTAATATATCTCTCCTTGAAATGAGTCTTCAATATCCCTTTTAAAGACATAGCTGGGTTATAGTTGGTTATCAACTTTATAATGACTGATATTTTTTTTAAAGTTTTAAAAACTCAACTATGAAAATAAAAAAGAATACAATACATACTTTATAAAGTAGATTTGTACTAAAGTTATTGACTTTATAAGATAAAATAACTTATGAATTAAAACAACGTTTAATAATCATTATGTATCTTTTTTTTTTATAAAGTAACTTTATAAGGAGTGACCAAATGGAATTGATTTTGGTTTTAAAACAGTGTGTCGACTAAAGTCACTTAACACTTTAGGTCAATGATATAAGAACACATCATCAATTATTTTTATGGGTGGGATCCACTTAATATACATTTTCAGCCTAACCCAAAGGGGTAAACCTTCCTCTTAATAATGTAAGACTCTTTTGACATCTTAAATATCATTCACATTTGTAAACTTATTTTACCATATATCTACATTGCATATGCAGCATCATTGCATGAATGTGATAAAATATTCTTCCTATTATATTTAGTGTTTACATCAGAAAATACAAAAACCATTTTGCATATTCAAACAAAAATATCACCGCGATCTGTTATGCATATCATCAACGTGCAGTCAATAAAACAATACTCATCAAAATAAAACAACAAATATCAAATATGTCCAACTGAAAATAAAGTCTTGCATGTCAAATACTATGCTGGAAGTAAAGTTTGACTATCAAAGCAAAAGAAAATTTAAACTAATCACAAGAAACTTATTTTGCCTTCTCATTTGTATGCTCTGCAGAGGTCATGTCAACAAGAACAATTCCTTGATTTGTCTCGCATTCCATGAATTCAAAAGGATGTCTTTCAATCTCTGCCCAAGTTACTTCATTGTTCTCTTCAACCTCCACCTCTATCTTTTTCCGCATTCTTTTGATCACTGGTGTATAGAAGAGGGCCTAGCACATTATAATTGCAATTTGAAGGGCTTGATTCATTTGATGAAAGTGAGGTAGAAAGTGCAGGACTATTAGTTTCACGTTGGTTTAGTGGAATTGTATTGGTGAGAGAATTTGACACCATAGCATTTGTCCCTTACTAAAAATATAAGTCATAAGTGTGCCATGAGAATGGTCTTTTATAAGGAGAGATATGCAAAGGGCTGTGAGCTATGTTATGAACCATTGTTTGAAAACTTGGACATGGCATAGACTGAAAAATAATTGAATGAACTAATTACGAATATACAATGTATATGAATGAAAACCCTTTTCACGTCCAATAATCGCGACCCCGCGTGCTGAAAAAAACCTCAAAAAATGCGAAAACTTCGGCCAAAAAAAAAGCAGCTTCAGAAAACCCACAAATAGGTGGTGTGAAAACCAGAAAATAACCGTTGCCAGAAAAAAAAACAAAAAAAAAACTCAGAAATCCGATGCAACAAAGTTGTGAAAATCTGCAGAAAAGAATGTGCCCTAGCCACACAGGACGCAAACCCTATAAAATAGGTTAACAACTTTCAGAAATCTCACTAATGATTTTTTCATTTAAAAATCGATTAAAAAATTCTGGAAAAAAATCCAAAAAGAAGACCATGAATTTTAAAAAAATTCGCCAAATCCTAAAGAAGCCCATTGATCTGCTTTGATACCATGAAAAATAATTGAATGAATGAATTATGAATATACAACGTATATAAAGGAATTACAAGATGGTGTTCTAAAAAGAACAAACCGTTAAATTAAAGCTTCAATATGCAACTAAAAAGCTAACTATGCATTCTTATAAAACAAGCAATAGTGGCACTTAAAAGACTAAATGAACTAAAAAGCTAACTAAGTTGACAATTAAGATGACCATTATAGAATTAATATTATATTATTTTAATATAGACTTACCGGCCCGAAATTTTGACTTAGGCTTGCGAATAAAAAAACAAACAAACAAAGATTATCCAAAGAAACATAAATTAATGTGTTTAAAGAATACATTGACATAAGTCTATTCTTATCACCAGTTTATCATAATTCAAAGGTTGTGTATGTCACTTAAACACCCAAAATTTGAAATTTCAAAGTTTTGAAGTCAAACAATACATTGCATTACAATAAAACTAAAAATAATGAATGTATAACAGTACTATAATTGTTTACATGTCTTAAAACAGCCAAATAAGCACACATAGCAATAGAAAAAAGAGTCAAATATGCAAATACTAGAGCTTGAACTGAAATGCAAACAAGTTAAGGCCCACCGCAAAATTAGGGTGGTATAACTTTAACGAACAAGAAAGGATGCAATGCTGATTATGAAAGCAATAACATTGTGATCATAAAAAAAGCAGACAAGCCCTTTGAAAGAAATTCATCGATTTAATGGGTTAATTTTAGTCAAAAGATAAAACAATAGAAATAAGATAAATAAACAAAAAAAGGTTATAAAATATTAAAAACAAAGTACTAAAGAGACTGTTGGCATTATAATAGACAAAGGGAGATTGTTGGCATTTCAATTAGGATATTGAGAAGGTTGTTGATGATTATGGATATAACTGATTAAGGATGTTTACTGTCTTAATATTATTATTTTGTCATTGATGTCAAGAAATTGATTTTTTAATTTAGTATGATGTTGCCATATCTTAAGAAGTATGATTTGATGAGTATAAAGATGTCGGTAAAAGACACAGAAAGAATGTGATGAATAAGGGGAGAAATAAGTTATTCAATGGGCAACTATTACCGAGTTAGACAATGATGAGATCATGATGTTTAGATTGTTTTGATATCCTACATATGCTATTGTTTGTACGGTTAATACTATACTATGTTACCGAGCAAAGAACCTAGTCGGTAAACCCTAAGGTTATCGCTATCGGTTAATGAAGGCGGAATCTCTACCGAGTGAAGTTTAGTATTCACCGAGTTGCAACCGAGCTGTAACAAAATGCATTAAATGATTAAAAGCGTTATTCAATGAAGGAAGCTGATGAGCTGGAACTGATTAAATGATTGGTATGCCGTGCATGAAGTTTGTTAAAGAATCTATGGCAAAAGAAAATCGGCAGGAAGATCTACAGCGCAGATTGAACCGCAATACCTTAGCACAAGTTCCAAGAAATGTATGCAAGTTCCAAGGCGAGGTAAAACGTTTTCAGATCGAAGGATACATTGAACCTGGTCAAGTTTGAAGATCTGATGGCTATGATTGATCATGGGATATGTGATCAAGGAGATTAAGCGGTTAGCAAATTGTTTATAAATAAGGAACTGTTGATAAACAATGCATGCGGGCAAGTGTAAGCACAGGGATGCTACACAGTGTTTACCAAGCACAGAAGCTTGAAGACTTGTTTGAGAAACAGAGTATAGAGCCCAGCAGAGGGACAAGATAAGTTCTATGACTAGATTGTATTGAGAAAATAAGAATCTGCTTTAGTATTTTAGATGCAAAGTTGCATATATATTTTATTACTGTTATTTTGTGAAGTGACAGAAAATCTTTTAACCGAGTGGACTTAACAGTCTTATTTGTAAATCCTTTAGCAAGGTGACATTCTGATTGAGTGTTTGAAATCCTTTGACAAGGTCACTTCTAACAAGGTGAAGATCCTAATAGATCTGAAGGAAATCCTTTAACCAGGTCACATCTAGCAATGTGTTTGTAATCTTTAATAGGATTTGCTTTTAACCGAGCATACTCTAGAAGAGTATATTTCTTAGTGGGTCCGAAATCCCACTGTGGTTTTTCCTTATTTGGGTTTCCACGTTAAATCTGGTGTTATGAGTGTTATGATGATTTTATGCTTATGAGTTTAAATGTTTGGCAGTTTTGGTTATATTACTGAAGTATATGTTACCAAGGTTGAATCTGTTGTTTTTATGGAAGATTAAGTTTGTATGATTCACCCCCCCCCCCTCTCATCCTATTAACTTGGCATCTGTACTTACATTAAGTATCAGAACTATCAGAGACATCATAAACAATATGACACACATGTAATATTGTACTTAAACTACTAAGAAATATAACACTTTTGCTAAAGCAAAATTAGGGCTTCTGAAAATTATTAAGGAACTAGGAATTTTATTCCTTCTTTGAAAGTGATTTGTTATCTCTTTTCAAATACAAAAAAAAATGGCTAGGGTTTTGAGGGTGAAAATAGAAATTAACTTTTAAACCTTTGTTCTTTTTAAAATTTTCATGACAGTTAAGTAGATGGTGTTTTCCTCAGTGTATCAAATTATGTGGTTGTCTATCAGTATTCAACTGCCTAGTTTTGAGTCAATCTCATTAATCCATATTTCATGAAATATGGGTCAATGAGATTGACTCAAAAACTAGGCAGACCACATTATTTTTCATTGTAAGATATAAAAAAATCATTTGAAAGCTCTTTGAATTTACTTTCAAATGATGAAAACAATACATCAGTCAGAACAAAATTTATATTCTGTTGAAACCAAGATACTAGAATTATCACTTTTTCCATAACATCAACTTACAGCAGCTTTCTGGTCTTGATACATCTAAAATCAGTGATTATGAACTAAGTTAACAGGTTCTTCCCTGCAAGCCTGGGTTCTGGTCCTAGGTTGGCCCAGGTACTGCTCCGTTCCTGCTACGTCTCTGGGTTCGCCCAGGGACATACCAGGAGCCCAGACACAAACCAATACCAAATTCTGCTCACATTCCAATCTGATCTGTATTAGGATAGTTATTCTTTTCCAAGTCATTAACGAAACTTTTAACATGATTACAATCAATATTATGCTTTTTTATTTCATTTATTTGAGTGCTTAACTTAGAAAATAGAAGTAAACATCAAAATTTGTAACTTTTGAAGTGCCGGTTTTTATGACAGCAATTACAGAATATCAAATTAATTAATCGATGCGAGCTTTTGGCTCAAGAAATCATCTGCATGGTTTACTTCTTATGAGAAATGTTACATCTTTCAGAACATACACTGTTAAGAACCATAGTAAATTTCTCATGCTTAAATGTTTGATTTGTATATTCATATAGGCTTAGGATTATGTTTAACATATGAACATTACATCATAATACAGAATTCACAGTAGATTGAACAGCAAGCGATAGACATCATTAATGAAATAAATAACAGCTATTTATGGCTGCAGATGAATGGTTTTGTAACTTCTTAGCTTAGATTTGTTCATGTATCTGGTCTGGTCTTTGCTCAATGGATCAGTAGTAAACTTGGTCATACCTACAAACACAAGGAATCGCTACTCAAGAAATTTAAAAAAATAGTAGGGCCAAATAACACCTAAAATTGAGATTGCACTTGAAAATCCAAAAGATGGAGGAAAACTCCCCAAAAATATGAAAATATCATATATACTTGTATTGATATGAAAATAGACTGTTTATGTAGAGGGCTTGACCTTTATTTATAGTGAAGTGGGCAGCTTCTTACACAAGCCAATAATATTGAAAATTGTAGCGATATACCCCATTTAACTATCTGCAATGCCACAACCTACCACCATGTAGTACGTACTTGTCATAAAATATGAGCTTCGTAGCAAAATGGCTTATTTACATTATAAAAGACTTTATAATGGCTTCTTTCTTGACACGTTATGATCATGCCTATGAAGTTTCACGAGGGGGAAGACATGCTATGATCAATAATACATTTATAATAAATAGCAAGCATGGTGACTATCAGTCTGTAAAAACCATAAATGCTATTCATTGACTCATAATATGACGCATCTTTTGTAACTTTTTAAAATGGATTTTCACTGCAGTCCCGCCACAAAGGCTTATGGCATATGCTAGTGGAATGTGCTGTATGATGTTTCCAATCACTAATAGATCATCACAGTTATATGTTAGCAATTTGGACTTGTGGCTTATGTATGAGATTTCCAAACGGTTTCTCTACAAGTAGCAAGCATTTAGATAGGATTTAGCCTGATCTTAGACTTACGGAGCATCACAACAATATGTTCATTATTTTGATTAATAGTTTACATACAAGATTTATAAACCGTTTCTCTGTAGCTGATGAGCATTTCAGTAGGATTTTACCTGAAACATGTATGTATGATTCATGTGTATAAAATCAAAATAGGTGTTCTCAAATTTAAGTAGAGTGAGGCAAGCAAATCTTTGAAAGTTGACATAAATATCTGAAACTTCTTTCTGCCAAGGCATTTAGACATTTTTGTTTGTCTGATACATTTATATTCTGGATGGCTGGGGTTTACACAATATTCATATTATTTCTATCCATGATCAAGCATTTCATCATTTTTTTTCTGGAAATGTGTTTAATTATAAAGGGTTCTATATCTGATGACTATTTGTGTAAATGCAGGTAACAGAGACAGGAGTAGAAGTACTGACAGCACGCTTACCCAGCTCTCCAAATGTCTTCCCATGGTAGAGTCCATTTATGATTGTTGAGCTGCCTGATGTCTGAAAAGTGAAGCTGGACGGTTATGGTGAGCGGCGGCTTCTTTGCACATCATTGTTCATCCAGTGTATAAGCCATCCAGGCGTTGGCTGTCAATACCTGATTCTCAAACTGTTCTAGATTGCAGACCACAGCTGTTCTCAAGAAAGCTTCTGAGCATGACTGGCATATTTCAAATAAGTTAAATCTTTGTCAAATTTTCCCCTTTCTATTTGTCAAATTTTCCTGATGGTCATAACATTTATTAAACTTTAATTTATTTGACAAACTTGTACATGCCTGGATGGAATTGTTTTTGCTGCATCTGAATTTGTTTGTGGAATAGGAAACCTCAAACTTGTCTTTCTTTTTTAACACTTTATTTTACCTGTGAAGATCAAATTCCCTTAATACTTATGGCTGTCATTAGCTATGATATCATCTTACAAGCTAGCTATACATATAGTGGTGGAATTTTTTCCAGTGCTTTTTACTCCATTTTTCTTCAGCCAAAATGTAGCTTTCCTCGATAATCTCTTTTAATTTGTTAATTCTTATTTAGGAATTGATGTTTGAAATCAGGAGCTCCTTTTTATTCTAATTCAACAATATTATTATTGTTTAAGCCAACAATTCATGGTGTTACTAAGAAGTGCACTTTGGGTTCAACTGCAAGATTACTTGTTAAATATGTTAAACTATATGTCAAGCCAAATGGAGAAAACAAAGATAAAAGGTGAAATCAATGAAATGGGAGTGAACAATTAGAATTGGAAGTTACATATATTTGATGATGAACTTTCTAGCAAATGCCATTGTAACCATTGTCAGATCTTCCTTTTTGTCACCCTTTGTTCTTGTAATGTATATGGAAATCATGTAGTTTTGGAGCGTGTTATAATTACAAGTGGTGTATGGAGCCAAGGATGATTCTGGTCAAACGTTAGTCCATTTATAAAGTCAAGTTCATATTGGCTGTGCAACTTAGTGTAAATGATATTCCATAATAATGGAATGTCGCAAAATTAGGTGTTGGAAGACCATTTATATTATTTTCAGCTCCAAAGGGTTAAGTTCATATTGGCTGTGCAACTTACATTGTAATGTCGCCACTTTTTTAGTTGCTATTCAGATGCATAGATTTGCTTGTCAACCATCTCCGCAGGCAAATTCACAGCGTAGGGGATGATTGGTTAGCAAAAGAGGACCAATACTTAGTCAAATTTTACTTTGGTGAGCTATTTATAATAAAAATTTATAATATTATGTTATAAAGTTAACTTTTTTAAAATTAAGGAAAAATTAATAAAAAAAGTAACTTATAATTTTATCTTGGAATAAGTAACTTTATATTAAAAAGTTGCATTGCACACTTTCTTAGAAGGTTTTAATAACTTAAAAGCTGGTTATTATTTCATGATAAGACCCCCCCTCAAGATGGCACCACATTAAGGGAGAGAAAGATTCCAAGGAATCTTTAAAAGATGCCACAAAGAGTTCGATTTAGGGTTGAAGTGATAAAAGAGCCTTGTACGTATCATTTTTGGCATTATTGGAGATTGGTATTTTTGAGAATTATTTGCATTTGCAGGTTTGCAACGCTTCTTGCAGGGGCTAAAATTGGGTTTGAAGACGAAATCTTCAGATTTTGGGTGAGAGGATAAAATCCCCCTCATCGTTGTGCCATCGATTTTGCCAGGAATGTGCATATTTAGCCAATAAGGGCCAAAAATCAAAGTTTGTGAGCAACTATAGCAGGATTAAAGATTGAATATCAGATTTCAGCAGGTTTTGGTAAGTTATTTCAGAGTTTGTGGCAAATTGTGGACAACTATTCTCTCCCTAGCCAAATTGTACCACCTGGAGCATGCTTGGATTTTCAGTAAAATAATTTAAGGAGTTTTGCATTAGTGTATTCATACAAATCTCATTGTCAACAACAAATAAGTGAAAATCCATTGGTTATTTGGTGAACTTGGATCATACTGGAGATACAAGAGCAAAACAGTGGGTAGAAGATGCACCAAATTGGGGTTTCCCCTGGGGAAAGTTAAGGACATGCATTGGAATATGGATTTTTTCACTAAATTATTTTTTATAATTATCCAGTAGGTGAATAAAGCTCTCAGGGGTCATTGGTTGCAGTTGGAGGTGCTTCATTCAATCATTTCACTCGTTCAAGCCAATAAGTTACTCTCTATTCTCAGCGTTGGACTCCTAGTAGGCCATAGTTGGCTTGGACTGTTGAAGATAATCATTTACATTCATTTGTTCTTTGCTGATAAATAAAAATTAGAAGTTTGAGATTCATTTTTTGTCAACCATTTTATGTGTGTCATTGTTATTCATTTTGTATTGTCAATTCCCAAAGCTTAAAATTTTAAAAACTAAAAAAAACTCATCTAAAAACCGAAATTCCAACCATTGGCCAAAGAAATCAGACTCAGAAAATTATATCAAATTGCTCCAATTAGTACTCAACATCTTTCAGTGGTATCAGAGCGATGATTTTGCCAGCCTGCGGGTCATTGAAGTGATTCTATGTATCGGGGCAGATTTGACACTTACAGGTTCTACACACTTAAAAGGGCTCAGGTGGATTTGACCTTTGTAACTAAACAACCAACAAAGAATGATATGGCTAATCAAGAGAATAACAGGAATGAGGGAAGATAGGAGCGACTTGATCTTGATGAGATGATGAGGAGCTTGGCTGATGCGCGACCAAGAATTGTTCAGGTTCTTTACAAATTACAGAATACACGGGATAGGATGGATTTGGGAAACCACAGGGATAGGCGCAAAAGGCATAGCAGATCTGTTTCAGCTGTTGGTAGTCGTGGCAGCAGTAGGGCACCACCTTCCCTGGGAAGTGCATCTATTTCACCATGGAGACATGATACATACTAGGACAACCTATAGACCTATGCTTCCTTAGTTCACTCCTGGAGATGAACCACCATTGGCTAATCTACAGAATGTAGTGACTTTTCAGAATACAGTTATGGCTGCCAGTGATGAGTGGGCTCGACTTCCGGCACACTTCAAGGATGCTTTCCCTTTGCATCAATATTGTATGCAACACAGATTCTATGAGGGGACAAAATGATAGATGGCCCAGACAACAGTGGAATAATGATTTGAAGAAAGCCACAGACAAGCTTACCTTATCCACATTTGATGGCAATGGCTCCATTAGTGCACGAGCATGGGTCCATAAGTTGGACATATACCTATTTTTGAAACCTATGGGTGAAGATGAAACCATTGAGTGTGTTGTCCTACACTTAGAGGGAGTTGGATACGATTGGTGGCACCATGGATTTGTCACTCAGAATCATGCTCTTATTCACTCATACTCAAAGTTCACAGAGAGACCGATTGCTAGGTTTGACAGGAAGGATGTGGAATTATATTACAGGGACTTAGCTCTCCTGAAGCAGTCAGGACATGTGGAGTCTTATATTAATGAGTTTTAGCGTATAACAGTGATGGTGCCTGAGATGCTTGATAGGAGGGTAGTGATGCTTTTCATTGAGGGTCTACATGAGAGACTTTGTGGTTTAGTCAAGGCTTTAAAGCCTAAGAATATGCAGGAGGCCATACAGATTACATTAGACTTGGATACCTCACCTCCACCCTCCACTTTTCAGCAAAACAAAAACTTTTCCAGTAACTCCAAACCCTTCCAAAAAACATTTACTTCGCAGAAGGGAAACACCTCTTCTCCTAAGATTGATCAAGAATCTATGAATGAATTGAGAAGAAATAAGTTGTGTTTTACTTGGAAGGAGCCCTAGGAACTGAGTCACAAATGCCTTGGTCAAGGCCAAAGCCCATTTCATTGATGTGAGCTCAAAAGTGGAGGATGAGCATATGCAGGACATTGATGATGAGGGGATGCATAATGAGCCACCACAAATAGAGCATGATTCTACGGATGCATATGCTACGACTAATGTCACTATGGCCACACTTTCAAGCTTTCATAAGTTCCACGCCTTCAGACTGAAGGGGACTGTTCAGGGGCAGCGTGCAGTGTGTTTGGTAGATACTGGAGCAACCCATAATTTTATTGATCAGCACTTGGTAGAGAAACGTGGGTTACTGTCAGGGGAATTTTCAGTATTTGGAGTGAATTTTGCAGATGGTGCAATGTTGGGATGTACCAGGAGGCTTCCTCAGCTCAGTATTCAAATGGGAGAATACACATTGATAGATGATTTTTATGTTCTGCCATTAGAGGATTATGATGTAGTTATTGGTGTATGCAGTGGTTACAAGGGATTGGCAGATATGTTATAGATCACCGTGGGATGTATTTGGAGTTTCTAGCTGATGGTAAGAAGATAATATTGAGGGCATTGTCAGATGGAGGCCCCAAGGAGGTTTCTTTACTCAGGATGGAGACTATTATCAGGCACCAAGACATCCTTTGGGCTACACAATGCTTTATTTCATCTAAGGCACCTTCATCTCAGGATGGCAAAACTTATCATATAGATATCCAACAGATTTTAGATAAGCATGGGGTGGTGTTTGGTGATATACCACCTGGTGTATCGCCTAATAGAGGCTTTGAGCATGTGATAGAGCTAGAAGAGGGAGCAAAGCCGGTCATGATCACTCCATACCGCCATCCTAAGGCCTACAGAGACAAGATAGAGAAGACCATCAGAGAACTACTGGATATGGGATTTATCAGGCCGAGTTCCAACCCTTTCGCTTCTTCAGTAGTGCTGGTGAAGAAGAAAGATGGGACCCTTCATATGTGTATTGACTATTATGCACTCGATAAGAAAATCATTAAGACTTAGTATCCCATTCCACACATTGATGAGCTACTGGATGAGCTTCATGGCACAGTTTATTTCTCGAAGATTGATCTTCGATCGGGGTACCATCAGATTAAGATGTGTGAGTCAGACATCCACAAAACAACTTTTAGGTGCCATTACGGTCACTACGAGTTCTTAGTGATGCCTTTTGGTCTCACTAATGCCCCAGCTACATTTCAGTCATGCATGAACTACATATTCAATAAGCATTTGCGTAAATTTGTTTTAGTATTCTTTGATGATATCTTGATTTACAGTAGATCATGGGAGGAACATTTGAAGGCTTAAATGAGGTGTTGAGTATATGGAATCACAGTCTTTGTATGCTAAAATGTCCAAATGTGAATTTGGCCTCACGGAGATTTTATACTTGGGTCATGTGATAGGTGTGGATGGAGTCAAAGTTCATCAAGAAAAGATCCAAACCATTCCTAACTAACCACCTCCTAGGAACATTTCAGAGTTGCGTGGTTTTCTTGGGCTTTGAGCTTATTACAAGAGGTTTGTTAGAGGTTATTCTAAGCTTGCAACACCTTTGACAGATCTCACCAGGAAAGGGACTTCCAAATGGACTCAGGAGGCACAGGGGGTGTTTGATAGGCTTAAGCAGGTGATGAGCACTTGTCCTGTGTTGGCACTTCCTGATTTCACCCAACCATTTGTGCTCAATGTGATGCTTCGAGAGAGGGTGTGGGTGTAGTGCTCATGCAAAATCATCATCCTATTGTATATGAGAGTAGGAAATTGAAAGACAGTGAAAAATTATACTCTACATATGATAAAAAAATGTTGGCTATCATGCATGCGCTCACAAAATTCAGACTGTACTTGGTTGGAAGGAAATTTATTGTTAAAACTGATCATAACAGCCTTGAGTACTTTTTAGAACAAAAGGATCTCAATGAGAGACAACAAAAGTGGGTCAGTAAGATCCAAGCATATGATTTTGACATTGAATATGTCAAGGGGAAAAGGAATGTTGCTGCTGATGCATTATCTAGGAAGCCATCTATTGCTGCCCTTTGTTCATTGAGTGAGATTTAAGCTGATCGAAAGTCTCAACTTTTGGTAGAATATTCCAAAAATCAGCATGCTTGTGAAATCATGGATGGGATCATTCATGATGATAGATACATGGTTGTGGATGATGTGATTTACTATAAGGGAATAATTTATTTGGTTCCGGAATGACACTCTTATAACAGGACACCAGGGGTATGACAAGACCTACAGACAGATTAGAGAGAGGTTCACTTGGAAGGGCCTCAAAGATGATGTTTTACAACATGTAAGGGAGTGTATTACTTGCCAACAAAATAAAACTAAAAATACATACCCTACTGGTCTGCTGCAACCTTTGCCCATTCCAGAGCAGAAGTGGACGGGTATTTCAATGGATTTCATCACTGGACTTTCCAAGGTGCAAGGGAAAGATTGCATATACGTAGTAGTGGACATGTATTTCAATGGATTTCATCAATGGACTTACAAGGTGCAAGGGAAAGATTGCATATACGTAGTAGTGGACAAGCTTACTAAATATGCCCATTTATTTCCCATAGCAGTAGATTATACAGTCTCACAGGTTGCTAATGTATTTTTCAGAGGTATTTCAGCTTCATGGTCTTCCAAAGACCATTGTTAGTGATCGTGATAGCAAGTTCATGAGTTCTTTCTAGCAGGAATTGTTTACTCACTGACATATAGTTGACTCCTAGCACTAGCTACCATCCCCAAACTGATGGACTGACTGAGATCATGAATAAATGGATAGAGGGGTACTTGCACAACTATGTGTCAGGACAACACCATACATTGGCTTGTTGGTTGTATTTAGGAGAGTTTTGCTACAATACGACATATCATACGTCTATTGATATGACTCCTTTTCGTGCACTATATGGTTATGATGCTATGACTTTTATGGATTTGGCACTTGGGGATAGTAGAGCACCATTGGCACAGGATTGGCTTTAGTAGAGTCAAGGCATTCTTAAGGCACTTAAGGAGAACATTCAACGAGCTCAGAATCAACGAAAGCTATATGCCGATCGCCATAGGATTGAGAGGTCATTTGAGATTGGAGACATGGTGTTCTTGCGTCTCCAACCTTATCGACAAAGTACTTTGAAGATGAGTGGGGCAGAGAAGCTCAAACCTTGATTTTATGGACCATATCGTGTGTTGAGGAGAGTTGGAGAAGTGGCATATGAGATTGAGCTATCACCAGAGAGAAAAATTCATAACGTCTTTCATGTATCTTGCCTTGAGAAGACAATTGGACATGGCACAATGACTACATCAATGTTACCACCCTTGGATGAGGAGGGGAAGTTGGTTATGGTACCAGTTGAGATCTTGGAAAAGCGTGAAGAATTTATGGAATAGAGTAATCCGGGAATACTTGGTTAGATGGCAGGATTTGCCCATAGAGGATACCACTTGGGAAGGAGAAGCTATTTTGCAACATCCAACTCTTCAGTTGCTTGAGGACAAGCAATCCCGGGAAGGGAGGATTGTATTGTCCCTACTTTTCTAGTTGCTATTCAGATGCGTAGGTTTACTTGTCAACCATCTCCGTAGGCAAATTCACAGGGTAGGGGATGATTGGTTAGCCAAAGGGGACCAATACTTAGTCAAATTTTGCTTTTGCGAGCTATTTATAATAAAACTTTATAATATTATGTTATAAAGTTATTTTTTCTAAATTTAGGAAAAGTTAATAAAAAAATTAACTTTATAAGTAACTTTATCTTGGAATAAGTAACTTTATATTAAAAAGTTACATTGCACAGTTTCTTAGAAGGTTTTAATAACTTAAAAGGTGGTTATTATTTCATGATAAGACCCCCCCTCAAGATTGCAATAAGGGAGAGAAAGATTCCAAGGAATCTTTCAAAGATGCCACAAAGAGTTCGATTTAGGGTTGAAGTGATAAAAGAGCCTTGTACATAACATTTTTGGCATTATTGGAGATTGGTTTTTTTTAGAATTATTTGCATTTGCAGGTCTGCAACGCTTCTTGCAGGGGCTGAAATTGGGTTTGAAGACGAAAATCTTCAGATTTTGGGTGAGAGGATGAAATCCCCCTCACCGTTGTGCCATCGATTTTGCTAGGAATCTTCACATTTAGCCAATAAGGGCCAAAAATCAAAGTTTGTGAGCTGCTATAGCAGGATTAAAGACTGAATATCAGATTTGAGCAGGTTTGGGGAAGTTATTTCAGAGTTTGTGGCAAATTGTGGACAACCGTTCTCTCCCTAGCCAAATCGTACGACCTAGAGCATGCCTGGATTTTCAATAAAATAATTTAAACAGTTTTGCATCTGTTTATTCATACAAATCTCATTGTCAACAGCAAATAAGTGGAAATCTATTGGTTATTTGGTGAACTTGGATCATACTGGAGCTACAAGAGCAAAATAGTGGGTAGAAGACACACCAAATTGGGGTTTCCCCTGGGGAAAGTTCAGGAAGTGCATTAGAATAGGGATTTCTTCACTAAATTGTTTTTGATAATTATCCAGTAGGTGAATTAAGCTCTTAGGAGTCATTGGTTGCAGTTGGAGGTGTGCTTCATTCAATCATTTCACCTGTTCAGACCAATAAGTCACCCTCTATTCCCAGCGCTGGACTCTTGGTAGGCCATAGTTGGCTTGGATTGTTGAAGATAATCATTTACATCTATTTGTTCTTTGCTGATAAATAAAAATTAGAAATTTGAGATTCATTTTCTGTCAATCATTTTTATGTGTTGTCATTGTTATTCATTTTGTATTGTCAATTCCCAAAGCTTAAAATTTCAAAAAACTCAAAAAAAGCATAAAACCTCAAAAAAATTTATCTAAAAACTGAAATTCCAACCACTGGCCAAAGAAATCAGACCCAAAAAATTATATTAGATTGCTCCAATTAGTACTTGGCATCTTTCATACATGCAAATGATATTCTATGGCAATGGATTGTCACAAAATTGACATTGGAAGACCATTTATATAATTTCAGTTCCAAATGAGTCTAGCCTATAATTTGAAGAATGCTGGTTGGATTTGATAGAATTTGGTTGTAGATTGTAAAGGCCCCTTACAGTGATATATTAACCACTTAAATTCAAGCTACTTTTAGTTCTCCCACCTTCAACCTAAACCTAAGACACGTGAGAAGCTCTCTAATAGATTTCTTTTGTAGATCTGGTCTCTTTTTAGCTTGTTTTTCTTGAGGTTCTACTCTCACACTCAAGTATCTTAAATGAGTAATGGGTTCAAAGAGTAACTTGTGAGATGAGTTATATTTGGTTAATTATTTGTACCATATTTAGTCATTAGTTGACTTCATGTATATTAAGTGGGTTAAGTATATCTTAATATAGTGATTCAAAGAGAAACAATTTAATTGCAAAAGTATCATGGAAGTCATTAGTTGACTTCATGTATATTAAGTGGGTTAAGTATATCCTAATATAATGATTCAAAGAGAAACAATTTAATTGTAAAAGCATCATGGACTGTTGATTATTTGGCTACTATATTTGAGTATTGAAGAGTAATGTATGGTTTAGCCATTCCTTAGGGGTATATATTTTTTGAGGAATAAAAAAATGGTCACATTGATACACCATACATTTTGTGTTGTAATATATGTTTTTATTTTAATTATATTTATTGGACATTTGGTTCTTAGCATTATTGGTACTTGAATGCAATCTCTTAGTAGCCACCATTTGACAAATAATGTCATAGATTGAATTGAAGAATATCGAACAAAATTTGTAGCAAAATGCTTGTATTGCTAGTGATTTAAGGTTGCACATTTACACCATATGAAACTTCTCTATCCAAATGAGATTCCTAGTAGAAATGGCAAGTAATAAACATGAGGATTGTCCAAGGTTTGTCAACCTCAAAGAACAAGAGTGACATAATAGGTGTGGAGAAAAATTATCAAAATATAATATACCATTCGTAGAAACTTCAAAGATGACTCATTCACTTTGCTACAACTTTTTTCCGATAAATCTTTTGTACTTGGATTTCTTGAGAATTATGACTTTGAACCATGACATTTGAATGATTTCTTTCTTTGTGTGTGGCTCTAAGGATTGGTCTTAGATTTTACAACACAAGGCCAAGCCATTTACTAAGAGCAACAATGGATTCTTTAATAGTCGTCCATGAAACATTGCTCCTAAAATGGATCATAAATTAAATGGCAATGATTCTTCCGCATGGATTTGCTAAATGGAGTTTTTTTCAAGTTGAAGTATCATTTGAGCGTTGAGAAAATTCTTGCCATGTCATTATGTTTGGAACCAAGGCAATTCATTTGTTTTTGATTAAGCAAAACCAAGTTTTTAAGGGACCCAAAACCCTATACAAACGGGTTTTAAAAGGGGCTCCTGCAACCCACCACATGAGATGTTCAATCAAGTTCACAAAACGAAACAAAACAAAGAAAGGGTAGAGACCCCAAAGGGTAGCCAATTCATTTGTTTATGTTTGTTTATTGACTTAAAAAACCTCTTATCATCACTTGATCCCTCTATATAAAAAAGATCTTGGTATTTTATTGTAAGAATGTTGTTGGCAATTTTTTAAACCAATTTGCCAAGCTTTGACAAACAAGTAGGTTTTGGCATATGTTTAGCCATTTTGAGTCCATGTTTGAGGTTCAATAATGTTGTAGATCTTATCATGTTAGTGAACTCTATAAGGATAAAGGGACCAAATTCAAAATAGTATAGAAGTTTTTCTTTTCTAAGATTGTTATTTATCAATTTCAAGGATTCAATTACTTTGATAAACTTTTTTCTAAAATTGATTGGATTGATACCTCAACAAATAGAGAAAACAAAGTAAAATAATTATTCTTTAATAATAAGCATATTTAATACATGACATAAATGGGTGAAAAACAAACAATTCTATATTAAAAGATTGTTGGAAGATCATGTAGTTTAGGTATGGTGGTCCAATGAAAACTAACCCAATTCTGGTAGCCTCGAATTCACTCATAAATTCATATGCTTGATGGGAGCAAGACACTATTTCCTTCATTAAATCAATTTAAATATGTGTTCACAAGGCCTACAAAATGTGCTTGCAGTGCCTAATCTATGAATGTTCTTTGGTTTTCCCCGCTTATTTCTTTTTCCCCTCAAATTTAGGCAGCCTCACAAGAAAAAGCCATAGATATTTTTTCCTCTTAGTTTATAATCTTTTCAATTGGATTTTAAATTCTTTTCTTATTCTAGGATCAACTCCCCATTTGTCTATGCACTAGGTTCAACCATATTTTTTTTGGTATTTTTCACATTTTTGGGCATGCTTTTCTCCAAGAAACGGCTTGCCCACTTTTTTCTACACCTTTTGTACTCAAGTAAAGATTTGGAGTTTCTTTCATAAATCTAAATGTCACATAAATGATTGACGAAAGGACTATTCGTTAAATTCTAATTGGTCACCTTCCAAATCAATTTTGGTTCTAGTCGGACAATTTAAAAAACACATTATTTTTTTCAAATACCCCTCTAAAATACAACTCATTTTGATAGGTTGGAAGTATGAAGTGAGTTCATCTCCACGAAAAGCAATGCCAAGTGTGCTTCTAGGGTTAATGCCATCGTGCATCACCATTGTTAGATGATTTTTGTATGATTTTCATTTATATTGTTGATGCCATTTTCATGTTGTTGAAGTCATAGTTGCTTCCAAAGTAAAAAAAATGTTATTAAATGAGATTTATGTATTCACGTTTGCCAAAAACTTATGCAACTTCAAAAAATGCCATTGCATTTTGAGTTTTCATGATTTAGTTAGAGCCCCAATTTTTTCATAAGTGTCAATCTATCATCATAAACTTCACTTATTTCTAGTTTGATTAATATACTCTTGAGCTTGTTCTACATTATCGAATCAAGAATTTGAAAAGGGATGATACATTCTATTATTTCCCTATCTACAACAAAAAGGTCTTTATTGAGAGGAGAGGTGATAAAACAAAATGAGTTGCAATCTTACAACCATGGCTTAAGAAATAATTTTGTAGATAGTATGACAAAGGGATATGGATGGCTTAAGAGATAATCTTATAGATAGTATCATAGAGGATATGGATAAATTTTTTTATAAAGGATGAGGGTGAATCTAGCTTGGGGATTATTACAATTAAAGTTCCAAACAATATTCATGGAATCTTCCACTATTGTGTATACATCTTTGAGCACAATATGAAAATAATGTTATGAAAAGGTAGCAAGGAAATTGTCTAGGCCTCAGGGTGGGTGGGAGGTTTAACTAGAATCCCAAAGAAGAGCCTTGGGGTGGCTAGCCTAGGGATGGGAGGAAGAAGAGCCAAAGAAGTCCTTGTAAATGCTACTATGGGCACCTTATATAGGGTCCATAGTGTCTATCTGATTCCCAACATGATGCTTATTTGACTCTTCTATCTTTAACCTTATGGATTTGGAGTAGAACAACACTAATTTCTCCTCTAGGAATGGGGACATAAGTTAACTTTGATATGTCAAGTTTGAAGCCTCCCTACATCTAATAAAATCGTTAAAGAAACTAGGAAATTTCTCCTCAATTTTTGAAAGTTGCTTAAGAAGTGTCTGATCGCTCAAGGAGATGGAAATTTTTTTATTCATGTTTCACTAAATGTGATTGGAATTGTGAAAGAAATTTGTATTGTAAGCTTCATGCTCAAGACACTTCTCTAAATCTATGTCTCATATAAATCTTTTCCCTCTTTTGAAGCTCTATTTTTTTTCCAAATAAGGTATGCTCCCATTAATAAAAAGATTGGTCCATGCTCATGAAAAGAACCAACTTGGTGTGCAGATTATTCCTATACTCATTGGGAGATTTAGCTTATAGTTGGTATTTAAGCTTACTAGCTCATTTATAAATAGTCGGGAAGATCTGGAGAAATCCTTTATCAATCAATTTAGAGTATATATTGACTAATCTATCTTGTACCATCAATCTGTCACATATATGAAAGAACCAAATAAAACTTTAACAATGTTTAATACAAGGTTCCAAAAATTATACAAAGCATTGGAAGCACATTATATTGTCACAAAAGGTGTAGCTAGTCAAGTATATTTGAAGGTCATAGATCCTCTATCTGTTTATGTTTTAGAACTCTCACTTTTGTACAAATGGATACCTTAGCTAAGGTGTATAGTCTAGCAATCTAATTGCAATAAGAAATAATTCCAACTCTTGGAGGAATAGGTGGCACTTTGCAATCTTCAAGATGCAAAAGAATACAAAATTAATTACCAGTAGTGGAGATCACGCTTTAGAAAACAATACATCATTAATGAATCCAATACCCATAATGCATGGTACTATCCTTATACCACAACCAAACAATTAGGTTTATGTAACTTCAATGCTAACTTGACCTACTTAGGTTCAAAATAATATTATTGTCTTCCTTATTTGATGGAAATTCATTATTTGAGATGAAAGTAACAACAAAATTAAACATATAACCAACTAGCCAAGAAAATTAGTCAAATGTAAATAATGCTTCTGAACGAACTACAAACTTGACATTTCAAATATAAACTTTGAAGAAAATTTATCTCAAGATATCAATGTATTGAAACAATTTAGGATGAACCCTCAAACTCAAAATTAAAACAATTATTTAAATCAAAGAAATTCCAAAAAATTAAACAAAGGGCATAATCAAATATGTTTAACAAACAATGGGACACAAGACCTAATAATGGTGGAATTGCTAGCCTTTATAATGAGAAAAATAAAGATAATGGAGATTGCATGATAAATGTATCCAATATGGTCAACATGGTAGAATTAAACCCTTTGACTGTGCAGATTGCATGACATAGATGTACATTTTGAGTTGAATTGACTACAAGGAGAAAATAGATTGAAATTCTCAAATTGACTCGCGAACATCTTATAATGCCCCCAATGACAATGTAGGTAATGTGAATACAACTGTTTTGAAGAAGATAACAATCCTAAAATAGAAACTTATGATGCCCAATATTTTTAAATAAGAAAGAAGAATTATTTCATGAGAAATGATAAGAAAGGTCCTGTCACAACTTCTTTATCACCCAATACTACACCAACTCCTTAGACATTAATATGATAACAATCCACCATCACCCAAGGGACCACCAAATGTTTAGTTAAAAATGAATCCAATCATAACAACTACGATACATTATCAAACTAAGGTTGGTTATGATATAACATAAGAGTTAAAGAAAATCAAGTCTATCATGCCTATCTTTCATGTCTTACATAATAGCACTAATCAAAAAATATTTGACAAAATTCATAGATAAGCTAGGGACATTGAAAGATAAAGCTAAAGTAGTAGCAACCATTATCCTTTTTTTCTTAGTATCAATATATTCAAGGAGAATCTACACAAATTTTTGGTAGACTTAGATGCATTTGGAAACGTCAAATGTGACTTACTCCATATGCAAGAAATTAGGAATTTCCCCCACTAAAACTTAGAAGAAGGTAATTTAGTTGGATAAAAAGAAATCAATATAATTGGTGAGCTTAAATATGTTCATACTCAGATAGTTACTAATCCTAGGATCCTACAACACATTGATATTCAAGAAGTAGTTATACGAGAAGTCTATGGAATATTATTGAGTAGGGTTTGGTCTAAAAGCTTGAATGGGTACTTTACAATGGATTTTTCATACTTTTTACTTCCTTTGAAAGGAAATTAGAACCCAAAAAGAATAGATAGTCAACCATGATTAAAGAAATCATAACTAGATACAACCATTCCAATGAACTAGCTTATACTAAGATTGAGCCCAAAGTTTATAGATTATATGATATTTTAATAATTATGGTATTTGCAAACAATCAAGTTGGCAATCAAACATATACGTAAGGATCCTATTTTGAATCAAGGTACAATGAATTTGTTGATAGGTTGGCTAAATAAAAAAGTATATTGGGAGAAGATGCGAGTCTTCTAATTCTTCCAAAATCACTCAAAAATCTTATGCCAATCTTGTTTCAAGGTCGTACATGAGATTGATCTAGCTGTATCAAATTCAAAATTAGATTATGCACCAATAATAGAAGAATTTAATGATTCAAATTATCATATCAATAAAGAAGAGGTGCCATGCCCTTTAACAAGTCCCAAAATTGTATGATTGATTCTAAAGGAATAAATTTGTTGCAAAATATACTCTCAACATCATAAATAGTGAGAAAAAGTTTGTTGGTTGGTTTTATTATATCTACAGAGTATATAAAAATTTCAATCGAAGAAGTATACTTTCTTAAAGATAGTGATAAATATGGGAAGGTATTTGACATGATTATGTATTTAGGAAGAAAAACTAATTCACCAAAAAATGCATAAAATGAATAAATTCTTCATTATAAAAATATTGAAGAGAATATAAAAAAAATTTAAAAAGCTCTCAGCTCTAAACTAGTGAAAATGCGAAATATTAAATACACAAACCTGACAGCCCCATCGAGTAAGGATTTTCGAAGGGTGCCTACAAGGAATAAGCCTAACGAGCCAAAGGGGTTATGTAATTTTGTAGCTCCCCCTTGACTTAGTACAACTCCTTATCGACAAGTAGATCACTCACAGGGAAATAGCAAGCAAAGAAATGGATATTTATGGACTAAAAAAAACATGCCATCAAAATTGTTCAGATATTTTCCGTGCCCGCGAAGGTTCGAAGGTGGGCAGAGGTGTGAATTGCAGCCCGGGGAGGTCTATAGACCATAATGGATTTTTACCAATGGAAGATGGGTAGACAAATCATGGAAACCACAAGCTCAAAGTCCTGGCAATGGATGGAAAGTGGTTAAATCCAGAAAAACTCTTCGGGCGGGAAAATTATCTCAATGCCCCCCTCTGAAGGATGGTTTCCCCAAGGGCATAACTTCTAGGAGAAAGATTAGAGGATATGCAAAACCCCTTCTAAGATCAGGGCAATCTGAAAGGACCACCAAGCAACCTGTCGAGAGCAGCATCAAGCAAAAGATTGGCACTGCAAAACCCTTTTCAAGTAATGTGGCCATCGACAAGAAGAATCACAATCAAAACATCCTGAGGCAAGCACCAATTGCAAACAATACTGATGAAGCTCGTATACAAGCAGCAAGGCAGAGATATGAAGGCACAACCTTTGTGATTGGTGACTGCATTTTGGGCTAATACCGTAATTGTTGCAAGGAGACGGGTTTGTTTCCAAAATGGAGCGATAATGGGCAGGCAATTTCTAAGATTGTGAATTGGTGGTATTGGGCTTACCACTGCTAGGTAAGCATTTATGTCCTTCCTAATGATTTTATCTACATAGAATGTGTAACTAAAGAATTAAAAGAGAAATTATTAAATAGAAAACCAGTTATATTCAAAGGGTTTAGCTTTCATTTCATTGACTAGCATCAAAATTTTCAACCAGAGGAATATAAACCGAGAACCTTTCCTAGATGGGTAGAAATTTCTTATCTCCCTGTAGAACTGTTAAATTTTGAAGCCCTGGTGGAAATTGGAAATGAAATTGGCACCTTCCTAGATTTAGAGGAGAATTTCTGCAATTCAACTAGGGTTAGAATGCTCCTAGATTTGAATTCAAGCATTTCCTCCCTCGAACCTCTGGAATTAATTGCCGGAGGATTGGCATATGACATCAACGTAAAATTCTACAACAGGGGCATTAGTGGCAACGCCATCATGACAAAAGAAGATCTGATGAAATTTAACTCGTTGTATGCCCCCTTGGCAAGAACCTTGGAGTCAACATTAAATTTAATCAAGATAAGGGGGATTTCTTAGTGGAAGCTGATAGCTAGATTCAGGAGATCAATGCAGGTAATTTGGCTAACCACATTTGCAAAGAAGTATCTCACCTTTCACCTGAACGGGTGATGACAAACCAAGCAAATGGCAGTGAGCAAGGGATAGTGGGAAAATTGGAGGGTATGAAAGGGGAAAGGCAAGAACATATTCCAAAAAAATTGGAAATGGTTTATGAGATTATGGGTTTGAATTCTGACTCAGAATCAAAATATGATACAGGGGATGAAAATAATGAAGTATTGAAAAAGGAAAAATAAGAACTTATTAAAAAACTTCTGGAACTAGATTCTGGTGAGAATTTGCATGGGGATACTCAAGAGAACATTATTATGGAAGGAAATAGTTCTCCAAATGCTAAGATAGGCATTGGTAAAAATTGCCCCGATTTGGCTAATTCGGATTTTGGGACAACGCCTAAAAAGAGGGGGAGAAAGTCCCTCACAGAATTAAGGATTCTAGTAGGGGAGGCTGAAGATCAAGCTAAAATCACTGATCTTTTCCACAATGGGAAGGGGAAGGGCCTTCCCAATAAACAATGAAGATCATAAGCTGGAATGTTAGGGGATTAGATGCCCCTAACAAGCAGCACTTGTTTAAGTGCAACCTATCAGTTATGAGAGTAGATGTAGTGATTATTCAGGAGACCAAACTTAGGGCTAATGAATGGGACTGTCTCAAAAGAAAATTAGGAATTCAGAATGTGGAACATAATCATATATGTGGGGCTACTAGTGGTATGGTTGTTCTGTGGGACCCTACAAGGGTTAAGTATGAACCATTGGCAGAGTGGTAGAATTAGTTGCCTTCATAATAACATAAGTTTCATCCTCATCAATGTATATGGACCTATAAGTACCAACAACAAACGATATGTATGGGGAGAACTAGATACTTTTATGTTGCAAGATTCATAGCAGAATTACATTCTTGGGGGGGATTTCAACTCTATTTCAAGTTTAACAGAGAAAATAGGAGGTGTGCAGACAATTACTAGAGCACAGATTGAGTTTTCAGATTGGATGCATAGGAATAATTTGCTGGACATAAGAATGAATAATGGTTTATTAACATGGAATAATAGGAGATTAGGTCCAAGTAACATAGCAGAAAAAATAGATAGGTTCATGTTTAAAGGCGATTTGACTACCTTTCAGTTTGCTCTGCAATCCAATATTCTTACCTTATCAAGGTCTGACTACTTTCTGGTCCTACTTGACTTGGGTGTTGAAAGGAAGCCTAAGAAATGTCCTTTAAAGTTTGAAAATATGTGGTTCCAAGACAAAGCTTTTATTGAATTTATAAAGCATTGGTGGATAGAGGAACAATTTCAGGGTTCCAAAATGTTTTGTTTTATATCCAAGCTCAAAAAAGTCAAAATGAAAACTCTTAAATGGAATCAGGAACACTTTAAGAATATCTTTGTGGAAAAGGAAGAAATTGAGAAGGAAATGGATTATATTAATTAAACCATCATAGAAGAAGGAATGGACCAATACAAATACTTTAATGAAAAATAAATTTTACATAAATATGAAGATATTGTAACAAAAGAGGAGATACACTAGAGGCAAAAATCTAGGGAAAATTGGCTAGGGGCAGGATATAGGAATACAAAATTCTTTCATAACAATGTCAAATACAGAAGAAACTTGAACATGATTAGCAAGATTAGGAGTCAGGGGTGTCTTATAGAAGACCTAGAAAAGATTACAAGGGAAATAGTCAATCATTTCAAAACAACCTTAAACAATTGGGGAAGCTCAAATCTTAATGCACAATAAGAACTATTGGATTGTATTCCTCAAATAATATCAGAGGAAGACAATAGAAGACTAAATAGCAGCTTTTCAGTAGTAGAAATTGAAGCAACAGTCAAACAATTACACCTGGACAAGGCACCAGGGCCAGATGGATTTAATGCATGTTTCTTCCAAAAATGTTGGCATATTCTGGGAACAGAACTTTGGGAAGCAACAGAAGGTGATGCTCTGCAAAATGGACAAGTGTTAGATTAAAGCCTGTGGTCGTATAACACACAAAAACAACAAGAAACAAGGATGAAAGTTAGTTTTATTCAACCAAAAGCTAATCTAACCAGGCATATCAAAAGAGACACTAAAAACATGCTAAAGTATTTAACTAGGGAAACAAATATCATAAGGCATCTCCAAATGCCTTCTAACATGCTCTTAGCTCCTTCTCCTTTGTTCCTCTCCTCTCCAAGTTCCAAATTAGTGTAGCTCTCAACAATTTTTTGCACTATGGACGCTTATGGAGGTTCAAGATTGTAGATGATTAACTATGCTATGCAAGTGTAAAATAAGCTACATATGAGATGCCATGAAATGAAATAAGATTTCTTTTTAGTCCGAAATGATAATATATTAGTGATTTTATGATAAAATGCTCTCTATAAATGCCTATAGATTAAATGCATACAAGTTTTTCAGGATTTGGATTATGAAGAAATGGGCTCTATTTATAAAAAAAATGGAGCAATGGATGGTTGAGATTGAGTAATCTCAACAAGGGTCAGGATTGAATGATATTCAGTCCATGTGAGGAATTTCAACCCAATCCCAAGATGACAAGTTTCAATATGAGATAGGTTGAGAGGAGAGGGAATAAGCATTAAATGCTTGACATGACCTAAGAGTTAACTTGGGAGTTAAGGTCAAGGTTGGGTTGAGTGAATAAATTCTTTATTCAAAGAATAAAGCTTTTATCCAATGGATAAACTCTTGTGAAAAGGTAAAAGGGATAACCATGGTCAAAGCAATAAATGCTTGAGGAGACACATGAGTCATATGAGGGTTGAGTTAGGGGTTAACCATAAATGGTCATGTAAGAGCCATAAGTGGTTTAGAAGACTTTAGAGGTTAAATTGTTGAATACACAAAGCATTAAATGTTTTTCAAAGACTTTGAAGTCTTTGAGAAGTGACTCCAAGTTGCTTAGGAATGTGATAATAATTAGGGGATGGATTAGGTTAATTAGGAAGGGTTTAGAAGAATCTAGAAGGGGATTTAGGAGTGCAAGTGGGTTTGGTGGGTGAGGGAAAATAGGATTTTAATAAAAATAAAATTAATTTATTTCAACTTGTGGTTGCAAATTGCATTTGTAGGAAAATGCAAGTGGAGGGGATAATGATTAAAATAAATGTTTTATTTAATTTATTTAAAAGAGGAAAGAGGATTAAATTGAAATAAATAGAATTTATTCATTTAATTGATTGTGAATTTGGTTTAATGAATTAATTAAAATAAATTGAATAATTTATTTAATTAATAGGAGAATGATTGAAGATGAATTAATTAAATATTAATTTAATTAACTGATGGCTAGTGGGTTTTTAATCAAATAAATAACAAATATTCATTTAAATAAAATGGACAGATTTATGTGACTACATTTGCCCCTCTTTGAGACGGTGCAGTTTATCGCGTCATTTCAAAGAAAGAAACATAGGTCTGAAGAAATGCCCCATAAAAATTTTAATTTAATGGGTGGTATGCCCCCTCGAGAGATGGGCCGATTTTTTTTGAAAAATGGAGCGATCTCTCAAAAAAGAATGAAAATTGGCAAGGTGGTAGAAGAGAATAAGTTAACAATACTGGTGAAAAATAGAAAAAATCGGAGATAAAATGAAGAAATGGGAGGCTTGGGAAGTTCATGGGGACCACGGCGATGAGCAAGGGAAAATTAGGGTTATGGTGAAGGGTTTATATGGGGAGAAAGGGGTGAAAACAGACTCATTTGTATTCGCGACCATACTGAAATCTGAGCTCTGGTTTTGACTTTTTGGAGGAGCAAGTAGCAGTCAGGATGTCGGTTCCCATAGTAGAGCACCGATTAGAGCGAGTCCGTCGATTCCAGCGACCAGACGACTACGAACCTGGTGGAACCTAAAATTATAGGCAAAAACTTGGTAATTGATAACCAGATTGCTCAGGTTGGACAATCAAAAAATTATTCTCAAAAAATTATTCTACAGGGAGTATATCTTACCCAAGAATATTTTTGCAATGTGATTATATTTTGCATATAAATGATTAAAAATAAAATATATTTTTACAAAAGGGTAGGGAGAGGGAGTTGAACACTCAACCTCTCAACCCGACCTTCCTAACTACCCATACCTACCCTCCCCTTTTACCAATTGCTCTATTGTATTACTTGAAAATGTTTATTAAGGTAAATTGCTATGGATAATAATTTGCAAATATTTCCACAAGATTTTAATTTATTAAAGTAATCTTGAAATGTGGAAATACATTTTTAAATATGTGATTTAAATAAATTATTTTTACCTTAAAACATTGGTAAAATATATATTAAGGTAAAATGTTATTTCATATAAATGGATCTTATTTTGAAAAATGTTTCAAAGGTGTGAAATGTTTCAAATCACAAGTGGAGATAATAAAAAGCATTTGTTTATTTAAGTGGATTTTTAATCTTTTCATATGCATATTATTCGCCCTAGAGTTAATAAATTGAATAATTTATATTAGGGTAAACCATCTTATCATGTAGTTAATGGTTTGATTGGTTTGTTGCAAGTATGCATCCCATGTGCTAAATTATTTCCAACCAAATTGAGTTTGCCTTCAAGATGAAAATCTATTCTCGAATATTTGCCAAGGTAATGTATTTTTATCAAGCGGAGGTAGGTATGTTTTAATCATTTGCTTTTGATTTATTATTTTAAAGGTAAAATTAAATTTCAAGAGGTTATTATGGCAAATTCTTTGTTACTTTGGAAATTATTCAAGTGAAAGTTAAAACACTCTCAAATCTTTAATATCCTTATTTGAATGTTTACTCAAGAAGTTTCCATTTACTTTTGGAGTTTTATGTTAATATCATATTTTATTAGAAATATTTTACCTTAATTGTGTGCAAAGATCATATGTCTCTTTAGGGGGAAAATATTTTTATCTGCATGGGGAAAATATTATCAATGATTTTATTAAATATATCCCTATGAAATAGGAACATATGACCTATCAAGCTAGTTGATTTTTTTTTGTTTTGTGTAGGATACTATAGGCAAAAATTATATTTCTTGGGTGCATATTAACAGGAAGTATCCCTTACTCAAGAAATTTAATTTAATGTTTTGATATTATAATTTGATGATTTTCAGGAGCACCTTGGCAAAAGAAATCTTGTTTACAACATTTGATAGGATAATAATAGTTTTCAATATTATCTTTTGAAATTACCTTTTGAGAGGTTATAAAGGGATATATTTTATCACAAAGAAAGTTACATTTTATAAGTTCTTTTACCATGATTAATTCTTTAATTTGATGACCTAATAAATTTTCACATTTTGATATTATCATTTGATCATTTATATTTTTCACCCTAAGTGAATAAAATGGAACATGTATATATTAGGGTTGATTTTATGCAAGATCAAAGAATGATTATTATTATTTTGGAGAAAATGTACTTTTACCATAAGTAAAATGATGAAAAGCATTTATTTATTTAAGTGATCCTTCCATATACATATTATTTTCACCCTAGGTAAATAATTTGAACATATTCATTAGGGTGAGTCATTTAATGCTTGATTGGTTTTTGCAAAGGTTACTTTATATGATATAATATTTCCGACCCAAATTAAAGATTACCAAAAGGTGAGAAAGTATTGTAACATTATCGGAAGGGAAGTATTTTCTTTTACTTACTGTACAAAATCTTTTACCTTATGTTATTTAATAAAAACTATTATTGGAATAAATATTTACAAGTGTTTAATACTTTGATTTAAGTGAATTGTTGTAAATAAGTATTTTACATAGGGTAAAATGATTATTGCCTAATCTAAAGTGGAATATATTTAATCTTTAATTAATAAGGGATTTGATTGGTTTATTTTATGTGCAGGAGATATTGAATATTTACGGGAAGTATTATCAAAGCGGAGGATAAAGGATATATTATTGAAGCTTTATTTAGTGTGTATTTTAGGGATTCAAATGTAATTATCTCTATAAACCAAAGGGTGTGTCCTTTGGAAAAACAATTGTCTGTAACTCCCTCCTGTATGCGAAAGGGTGTGTCCTTTCACATATGTCTTTTGGATTAGGTATTTATAGGGAGTCTTTTTCAATTAAGAAAAGGATCCAGAACAGTTCACAATCTGTCAGGCTGCCAATAGGGGCTATGGGATGTCTGTATTGGAGAAGTCTGTAGGAATGGAAGTATCATTTTGAGCTATCACTGTGTAATGGAGTATCTGTAAGTGTAGCTATTGTATGCATTCACTCTCCAAAAATTAATATACAAGATTCGTTGTTTCAATTCCAAAATTCGTGTATACTTTTATGTTGATGAATTTCATTTTGTCCTCTTGATAAATCTGATAAAGGGTTTAATATAGTGTGCCACCACAAGTTGTTATAATTGAATATAAGATTTGCTTCTTCATGTTCTTATAGCACTTAATGGAACCTCTGTATTGATAGTCTTGTGTTACAAGTTGCATGAAAACTATCTGAAGAGTTTAATTGAATTATTTGTCCACAAAGTATCGTGCATATTCCTGGATAGAGGCACTGGTTTGTTATTTATTTCTGAGATTTTGATTTTAATGCATAAGGTCCTTACAACGAAACATTCTTCCATATCCTATTTGAACTAATCCTTGCAGATTTCATTTAAGTCCTGAAAGCATTTCATTTTCAATATACAATATCTTTAACATACACTTTTATTCATATTCAGTTTTCAGTTTTCAAAGTATTCAGCTAAAGCACATGATATAGCATAGTTGCAGAATACTAATTTGCCAGTTGTGTAAACTTGCTTAGAGGCTTAAATCCACATTTAAATAACTCTTTTGTGCTTGAGAGGGAAGGGTACACCCGCCTAGGTCTTGTGGAGCCTAAAGTGCAGAGGGATTTGGTCTTCGACCATCCCTGTTCATTGGCCAAGGCTAATTGGATTTCCTAAGGAGTTGGCAAGTCTTTGGATTTTCCAATCTGTGGTTTTGGGCACCAACAGCGGTATGTGAATTTGAATTTTTGATTTTTGTGCAATTTTGATATGTTTTTAGCTAGGTCCAAGTTGAATCAAGACAATAGCACTAAAATTGTGTTTTGGTGCTATTGTTAATTTAATTAGCGCTATTGTGCCGCTATGGCGCTATTGCATAGTGGTTTTAGTGCTTTTGTCAAGGTTAGCGCTATTGCATAGTTGTTTTAGCACTTTCGTTTTGTTAGCGCTTTTGGGTAGTTGATTAAGCGCGTTTGAGGTGAGGTAGCGCTATTGTGTAGTCAATATAGCGCTATTATTGTTTGAGCGTTATTGTCCAGTTGATTGAGCACTTTTGTTAGGATATTAGTGTTGTTGTTTGCAAGATAGCACTTTTGTGTAGGAAAATAGATGCCCCAGTGTGTGTGAACAAAAAACTCCCGATGCCAAGGATGGATGGATGAAGAGATGTGGTGAGAGTTGTTTTGAACCATAGCAGCCCTGATGAGACTTAGGTCATTAGGATAAATGCCTGTTGAAGTCTAGGTGTGCCATGATTGCTTACATGTTCAGACCCAAAGATACTTGATCAAAGTATCTGTTGATAGTCTAGGTTTAAACTTAAGAAAGTTTGAAACAAAACAACTAATGATGATGGCTGATGCACTTGTGTAGGAGGATCTTCGTGTCTTACAGTTGTGAGAGGCATCCCGCCACACAGGTGTTGCGCAATCGGTTGACAGAGGCCGAGGTGGATTGCATTGCAGCGACATACCTGTACAATGTGATGTATATGCCCGTGATTTAGATGAATCACGGTTTGATTATAACATTGGCCGAGCGGTGGCATAGTGAGACATGTACGTTTCACTTTGCGCAAGGAGAGATGGCAGTGACTCTGGAGGATGTATGGCGCATCCTGCACATTCCCATTCGAGGAGAGTTGGTGAGCTATGACCGAGCATGGGGGACCCTGGCAGTGCAGAGATTTTTTGAGGAGGATGTCTATATTGATGATGGATCGATAGCCTAGGAGGACATAGCCGTGTTGTATGAGCCGTTACCAGCAGTGCTATCAGATATTGTTGGGGGACTACTGTGTTTGGATAGACGATCACATGGGTTGGCCGTTGGGTGGGGGCAGGTGATCGAGCAGATGATTACAAAGGGGACCCAGTTTGCGTGGGGACCATGCATGCTATCACACCTATACCAGGATCTTCATGAGGTCGCATACCGAGGGAGGGGCTCATTGGGAGTCGGTATCACGTTACTGCATATTTGGGCTTGGGAGCATCGACCTGTTACCCGACCAGTTAGTTTGAGATTTCGAGCAGTGGATCAGCCCTATGTATACATGTATGGAGGGATGATGAGTCAGCCCCACCTGGGGAAGTTAGAGTGGTGGTGGCGGGCACTAGATGACTTGGATACAGTGATCTAGAGGCCGTACATTGAGTGTGATCCATGGGAGGTTGATGCAGAGGCGTGTTGCCATATGTGTTTATGACTCGATTCCTCATTGGTAGGACAACCTACAATATGGAGAGACAGCTTCCGGGCCGGGTGTTGAGACAATTTGGGCGGAGACAGGGATTGCCTAGTCGTTCAGGAGAGTATGTCAGGGTGGTCCGAGAGAGGTACTTATGGGGGCCAGTATTACCGTATGATCAGGCATTAGCAGATCTTCACACACTACAGGCGAGACCATGGCATATGAGGCCAGGGATGGTGGATGCTGGGGTGTCAAAGGAATATACGCAGTATATTACGACGCATCTAATTCCTCAGATATCAGATCTGATAGAGCCGATTCCAGATTTTGAGGAGGAGAGGGGACGGAGATGGAGGGGGAGAGGAGGTCATTGAGTAGGTGGATGAGGGAGAGGGGATGGTGGTGGTGGAGATGGTGGTGGTGGGGATGGAGGCGGAGGAGGGGGAGGCAGTTTTGGAGGAGGTGGCAGATTCGGAGGTGGAGGTGGGGGTGGTGGTCGATTACAATGGAGAGGGAGAGGTGGGCAGCCATTGTGGCTATCTCAGGGACCTTTGATGCAAGGAGGCACGAGGTTAGGTGGCAGGTATGCAAGTGAGGGAGAGGCACCGATGGAGATAGAGGAGGGAGCTACGGGAGAGGGAGCCACTAGGAGGCACCTATGGATATGGGGGAGGGAGCTACGGGAGGAGATTTGCGATATCATATGATAGGATATTTGCAGACTCGCGTAGAGGATTTGGAGGCAGAGGTAGCAGCTAGAGATGTTCAATTATTTTCCTGAGAATCAGAGCTGACTATGGTGCTGCAGGAGAGAGATCAGGTCGTGGACAGGGTGATCCAGTTGCAGGAGAGAGTGCGGGCCTTGGAGGGAGTACAGGGACAGGGGTCGTCTGTGGAGGCATTGGCGAGGGAGGTACAAAGAGTAGGTGCAGAGGTGGATTACTGGCAGGGCCTATATGAGCAGGAGGTGCCATCTAGTCGACGGGCACTAAGTTATTCATAGATGCGTCGGGAGAGATCAGAGTGGTCTCAGAGGATGCAGAGCAGTGGTGGTGTGATGGGTCCTCCCTGGAGAGATAGATCAGGTGGTGCAGGGGCTAGTGGGGGAGCAGGTAGAGATGGGTGTGCAGCATCTGGTTAGAGTGGTATCTGAGAGAGCATTTTGTATGCATGTATTTATATTGTCATTTTGGACTAGGTCTTGGATGGCTCTTGGTAGCCGATGTTTTGGACTTCATTGTACTCTGATACATGTATATTTTTGGTGATATGATATGATATATGAGGAGATCCCATTTTTGTGAGGATATGTATTTTTATGAAATGTATGGATGTTTATGCAGGATGATGATTTTATGATTTTATGCTCAGATGGATACTTTATACTTGCTATATGTATCTGTTTTTATGAGATGATTCCTATATGCATGTTTTTATGATGATTTATGCCTACATGATGTCTATATGCATTTTGTATGACGTGATGCTAACATGTATATGCAGGTTTATATATGTGTGCATGATGTGTTGGTGATGTAATGCCTTATGTATGTAATGCCATGATGATCATGTATGCATAATAAAAAGGATGATTATGATGTTTTTTGGTTTTTTGATGAGACAATGAGATAATGATATGCAATGTTTTTAGGATTTAATGTGGTAAATGAATGATTTATATATGTAAATGCATCTAGATGGTGAATGTAACAAATGTAAAGTACAAAATGTTGAAATGATGATATCTAAATGAACGTGTTTGGATAATGTATATGAACCTATGTGGAAACAAATGGTTTTGTTTATGAATCTAAATGGTGAAAACTATGATGATGTGAAATGATAATGCAACTCATGAATAACTACACCTTAATGTAATTAAAAAATGAATGTATGTTTGTAATGAATCCTAAAAAGCATTGAATGAGTATAAAAATATACTAAATGGATAAATGAATTCACTTAACTAATGGATAGATAAATAGATGTATGCAACGATAAATGATGATAAATGATGATTGGTAACTTGACACTAAATGAATGCATAGTAATGGCTAATACAATCAAGGACATTTGTATCATATGAATGAATCTAAATGTCATGATTTATGCAATGATGAAAATGATATAATAAGACTAATGTCAATAAATGATAATGAACTATATGTAACTTTATGCATCTACATGATATGAAATGCACTTGATGTAAATTCAACTAAATGTAATGATGATGATATGATCATGATAGATGATTGCAAGGTTGTTTAGACTTTGCATGATGCACTGATGATGTATCAGAGTACTCTGTCGCGATTGTATCCAAGACCAACTCAATTTTCACATAACTTCTTATATTAACTTTGTTCGCACTATCATACAAAACCATGTATATGAATAATGAATGAGTAAATGGATGGGCGAGATGGAACGAAATGCAATATAAACAGATGAGATGGAATGACGATCCATAGTGCTTTATTTTCATCATTGAGCTTAAAAATGTTGTAAGAAAATACAAGCAACTTGACATAATGATTCAAGATGACCTGAGTAGTTCTTACATGAATTTCGATATAGCAAGTTAATACAAGCAACTTGATATAATGGATCAAGTTGACCTGAGTATTGCTTGCGGAACAGACAAGGATTATCTCCTTTTATGCATGACTTGGAACATCCTCCTTGATCTTTTGCCGATCATATCTTGAGACAAGTTCATACCATAATTAGAGATAAACCATCATCGAGTTTGGATGAGGCAGTAGGAACCAGAGATGGAGCATTGTACTTGTAAGCAAACAACATATATAATGAATAAAGAATATGGATCCTTGATAATGGTTCATGCTCATATGGTAGGTATATGCTGTAGTCAGCAAACCGTAGTGACCTATGACTGTATTTTGCCTATGATCACGTAGCTTAGTGAACTTCCCACGTAGACACCATTAGTACATGCCCTAGAACTTCATCAGAATAATTCGCAGAAGATACACAAACAATGTTGTAGGAACCTGATATGGTTAAAATAAACGAATGAATAACCTACAAATCAACCAAGTACTTGATAACTTAAACAAAATTTTCTTGTCAAAGAAAATTTCATCTTGTCTTTGTTTTGGTAAGGAAGGATGCATCCTTGTTTAAACAGTTTGCATGTTTGATGTTGATTGTTTGGTTGATGTGATAAGTGGTCATTGTTTGGAGATTTTCACAATAATTTGTTTGGTATCTGCTTTGAAAAACGTATGTACAGTGCCTTGCCATGTTTTTGATTGATGTTTTGATGTTTTATTATGTTTTTAGATTTTGTGAGATAGTTTTGAATAAAGACCCAATGAATCACAAGTAATGAAGAATCCACTTCCATCAAGTAGGTTAAGGGTATTGCCCCCAGTTTAGACATGACTTCGAAAAAGTGGGAGGCAAGACACATGAAATACTATCCTTGATTACAGATTAATAACAAGCCATGGTTTGGACAGATGGGTGAGTGAATGTAGTGAACCTGATCGCATCAAGTCTGAAAGACAATGGAGTCATAGCCTTTATGAGTGGCGCATGTTTGCCAGGTTTTCACCATCGTACTTACCTAAGGTGCCATCGGAGTGGTTGTTCACCGTTTAGATGCATGATTTTTCTTTACTATTTTTGATGGTTTTTTGTATTTTCCTCAGGACATTTATCTGAATGTTTTTGGTGTTTTTCCGGTATGCCTGGGAGCCTGATGCTTTGTGTAGCTTATGTATAAAACCGTTTGAGGTGCATGTTGTTGGTCGGATATGTTAGTGGTTCTCCTTCTGAAGTAGCCAATTGATATGCCCCGGACCCAAATACAACAGTAATAACATATGGACCCAGCCAGTTTGATTCAAACTTTCCCTGATGTTCTCGGTTTGGTTGGTTACGGGGATTTTCTCAAAGAATAAGATCACCTACCTTGAATGTATGAGGTCTAACCCGATGATTATAGCTTCTGCTCATGCATTGCTGATAGGCTTTGAGGTGATTGTATGCAGCTTGTCACTTCTCATCAAGTAGCTCTAAGTCTTGGAGACGAGATACTCTGTATGCTTCATCATCGATGATATTGTGCAAGGAAACCCGTAGAGATGGTATCTCAACCTTGACAGGTAAGATAGCTTTTGCGCCATAGACTAGTGAGTAGGGAGTTGCACCTATAGGGGTTCGAATGCTAGTGCAATATGCCCATAGTGCTGGATTCAATTGAACGTGCCAATCATGACCGGCATCATTGATTGTCTTCTTGAGGATTCTTAATATGTTTTTGTTTGATGCTTCGGCCTGACCATTTCCTTGTGGGTAATAGGGAGTGGAAAAGCGGTGTTGGATGTGAAATTTCTCACAGAGTTCACGGACATCCTGATTTTTGAAAGGAAGACTGTTATCTATGATGATGGACATGGGTACACCATACTGGCAGATGATGTAATTAAGGATGAATGAGGCGATTTGCTTGCCGGTGACTTGGGTAAGTGGAACAACTTGGATCCACTTTGTGAAGTATTTGGTAGCGGTAATGATGAACTTATAGCCATTGGATGAAGAGGGATGGATTTTACCCACAAGGTCAAGGACCCATTGACAAAAAGGCCATGGTGTTGTGATTGATTGCAATTCCTATGCTAGTGCATGTATTAGGTCTCCATGAACTTGGCATTTCTTGCATTTTCTAACAAAGTAATAGGAGTCTTTTTCCATAGATGGCCAATAGTATCTAGTGGGCAGGAGTTTCTTGGCTAGTGACAGACCGCTTGCATGAGTTCCACAAATTCCTTCATGTACCTCTTCCATGGCCTTTGTTATCTCATCTTGTTCCAGACATCGAAGGAGAGTACCATCAAGACTGCATCGGTATAGGGTTTTAGCAATAATGGTATATCGAGTGGTTTGGCGAATGAAGGTTTTACGTTGGTTATTCGATTGGTTAGGAGGAAGTGTGTGATCGCGGAGGTAGGTGTAGAACTCACCGTACCATGGGGATTCAGAATTGATAAGGCAACATATCATCTCATATTTGGGGATATCATAAGTAGGAATCCAAAGCCGTTCGACCAAGAACTCGTAGTGTGTTGAATTTTGTGGAAGATCTAGGAGAGATGCGATGGTAGCCATAGCGTCAACAGCTCGATTCTGATCACTGGGTATCTGCTCAAAGGTGATAGTAGTAAATGATGCCTTTAGACTATCCACCATTTGTTTGTACGGCATGAGTTTGTCATCCTTGGTCTGATATTCATTTGTTGCTTGTCGAATGACTAGCTGAGAGTTGCCATATACTTGTAGTTCTTGTAACTTCCACTGTATGGCTGGCCTGAGTCCCGTGATCAAGGCCTCATACTCTGCTATGTTGTTTGTGCATGAAAATGTGAGCCTGTAAGACTTCAGGATGTTGTCACCTTGAGGTGTGATAAACAAAATGCGTACCTTCGAGCCATGCCTAGTGTATGAACCATCAAAGTATAGCTTCCATGGTTGTGTTGATGTGATCATGAATATCTCTTCATCTGGAAAATTAGAAATGAGAGGATGATCGCCTATGAGCGGTGCATCGGCCAACTGATCTGCAATTACTTGTCCTTTAATAGCCTTACGGTCCACATACTCGATGTCAAATTCACTTATAATCATCACCCATTTGGCCAAGCGGTCTGTCAATGCTGCTTTACTGAGTAAGTATTTGAGTGGATCAATCTTTGCAATTAGCTGTACTTTATGTGTTAATCGATAGTACCTCAGTTTAGTGGCTGCCAACATTACTGCTAGGCAAGCTCACTCAATAGGTGTGTAATTGAGTTCATAGCCAACCAGTGTGCGAGAGATGTAGTAAAAAACACACTCTTTCCCTTTTGCATGGTGTTGTGTCAAGAGTACACCCAAATGTTGTACTTGTTGCTGATATATAGAGTAATAAAGGCCTACTTGGATCTGGTGGAATCGGCAATGGTGTATTCATGAGATAGTCTTTAAGCATTTGGAATGCTTGTTGGCATCTGATATCCCATTGAAAGCAGATGTTCTTGTGTAACAGGTGTGTAATTGGGTGACACTTATCTGCCAGTTGTGCAATGAATCTTCGGATAGATTGAAGCCGCCCTTGTAGTGTCCTTAGCTGATTGATGTTCTTTGGTGGTGGCATGTCCATGATTGCCTTGACTTTTGTTGGGTCGACCTCAATGCCTTTGCTTGAGACAATGTATCCTAGAAGCTTCCCTGAGGTTACTCCAAAGACACATTTCTTTGGGTTGAGTCGAACATTATATTGTTCTAGTCTGTCAAATATTTTCTCTAATATTTCCAGATGACCTTCTCTTGTGAGTGATTTCACGAGTAAATCATCAAAATAATCTTCCATTATGGTATGCATCATGTCATGGAAGATGGTGTTCATTGCTCATTGATAGGTCGGTCCTGCATTATTTAGACCAAAAGGCACTACATTCCAGTAGTATGTTCCCCATGGACATGTGAAGGTCATCTTATGTTGATCCTCTAGTGCGATCTTTATCTGATTGTACCCTGAAAAGTCATCCATGAGTGAAAGCATGGCATGTCCTACTGTTAGGTCCATTATCATGTCAATGTTTGGTAGGGGGAAGTCATCTTTAGGACATGCTTTGTTCAGATCTTTGAAGTCGGTACAGATACAGATGCCCCATTTGGTTTTCTGACAGGCCCAATATTGGATATCCAATTTGCATAATCAATTGGTCTAATGAAACCAACGTCTAGGAGTTTCTTAAGTTATGTCTTGACTAGTACTGCAATATGAGGATGCATCTTGCGAAGCTTCTACTTGACAAGTTTGGCTCCTTCTGCTATGGTGAGGTGATGCATGACTAAATTAGGATCAAGCCCAGGCATGTCTGCGTATGACCATGCAAAGTTGATTTGACTCTTCTGGAAGAACTCTACAAACTTAGGTTGTTCCTCTAGAGTTAAAAGAGATGCTAGATGTATGTGGTGAGGTGTTTCAGGAGTCCCCACATTGTATTCTTTTGTCTCTTTAGTGATAATTGTTGATCTTTCCTGCTGTGTACTAGAGGGGAGAATGTCAAACCTTTCATCCTCGGGCGCTTCAGAGAGGTTTTCACCATTAAATACACTCTTTCTTTTTAATTTTGTGGGATCAAACAGTGCCATAGTGTGGTTTTCACTGGAAGATCTATGTTTTATTGTTATATTTTTGCAACTGAAAGGTTTGGCATCCGTGCCAAAGTATGTTGCGCTATTAAGTTCTATTGTGAATCCAGCTTTGTGATCCCCACTTGGTATGTTATCCCGTTGTTCCAAAAAGTCAATGATCGCCTCATCGTTTTGGAAATGGTCAAGACATGGGGGATTAGGTTGGTTCCATTCGATGAGTTTAGGATGGATAATGGGCATTACTTCATCGATTAGGTTAAGTTTGTTAGATGTGTCAGTGAGGGTTAAGACATTGTGGTGAAGGTCGTTGATGGTACTCTCCCTGTCAGAATCAGGCGTAGGATGTGATGTAGGGTCTGTGGAAGATGTTTCCAGCTCAGGAACCCAAGAGGTCTTTATATGTGCTTCTCCATAAACAGGGATGTCTTTGTGGGGTGGAGGTTGTGATGTGTCTTCCTCATCTGAAGTATTAAGTTGTATGGAATCAAATTCCCACTCATGTGAGTCAGTTTTTGAGTCACTTTCCAATAACTGGTTACTGTACCATACTGGGATATCCTTTGAGTTAAACATTGCAGGTGTGATCAGTTGATGTACCTTTGTAGATGAAATGAGTGGTACTACAGGAAGGATTATGGGGATCATCAAATCCGATACGGGGAGTATTGGTAGTGTTGACTCTGTTGCTTCTGCTGGAATTGCTGATGTCATAGATACTATTGTGGGCTCTGATATAGTTGTTGCTGCAAATGGTGTTATTGATGTTATTGTTGTTGTTGATGGGATTGCTGGTTTGTTTGGTGGGATGATTGGTGTTGCAGATGTTTTTGCTGGGATTTTTAGCCTCAATGGGGCAGTTGCTTGGGTGCTCGATGCTGCTTTTATAATCAAAGGTGACCTCTTTGTAATAGGATGATATAGTGGTTTGTTGAGTTTTCCTTTGAATATGAGTTTAGGAAGAATCTCTTTTTGAAATCCTAGGCCAGTGTTATCTTTGGGCTTTAATTCTGGCTGCAGCGGTTCATGTTGTTCTTGCTTGCAAGGTCCTAGAGCACTCTGACCATCATAACCCATTCTTTGCATAATGAGAAGGCCTTTTCCATACTAATCTGTGGGAAGCTTAGCTTGCAAAATATCGGTGGTGATGGGATCTTTATAGATCCATTCTACTAAGTCTTCATCTCTGGTCTCTTCTTCTTGATTCTTTCCAAGGATGAACGACGTCAAAGTACATGTTGGCTTGATCAGTGGTTGTTGAAGTAATCGTTGAGGTTTACCATGTGTTCTACGAGAAGTGAGGATTTTTCCAACACAAAAGAGTTGGCTGAGATTGTATTCCTCAGGACCTTCCTCTACTATTTTCATCTTGAGCTTCTCTTGCTTGGGTATAGTGGTGTTTGAACTAGAAAGAGAGGCTGGACTTACGTATGATGTGAAGGAGATGGCTTCTCTATTGTTGGGAACAGTAATATCTGGTTGATGACTTATATTATGACAATATGCAAAGGGGTTTGCATCGCCCAGGATTGTAATTTCTACACCATTATGCAGGAACTTGATACACTGATGGTAGGTGGATGGAACGGCTTGCATGGCATGTATCCAAGGTCTTCCTAACAATAAATTGTATGGCAGAGGAAGGTCCAGAACTTGACAGATGATGTGCTTCACCACTGGGCCCACTCAGATCGGTAGCACAACAGCTCCTTTGGATGAACACTCTGCATCATCATAGGCTTTGATTGTTATCTTCTTGCGGGGATCCACTGATTCAATTGCATATCCCAAAGTTGTGACTAATTGTAGTGTACAGATATTCAGGCTTGCTCCATTGTCGATCAAGACTCGCTTGATCCTATGTTGGTTGATAAACCCTTCAATGTGGAGTGAGGCGTTATGAGGTTGCTGGAAGGAGGAGTTGCCACTTTCAGAAAAAGTGAGACAAGGTGATAACCTTAGATTTCCAACCATATCTTGGAACTGATCTGTATTGAGGTTTGCAGGGACTGACGCCACTTGGAGAGCTTGATCCAAGATTGTTTTATGGGATGGCGATAGGCACAATAGCTCTAAGATAGATATTAGTGTGGGCGTTTTGTCTAATTGTTCCACAAGGTTATACTGCTTTGGGATAGATGGGGTGCCTTGTGGAGCTTCTTTTATGGTAATCTTGCCGCAACGTGTAACAACATTGCAAGCGGAGCTGGGATTTTTTATGGTAATAGTTGCAATTTGTTCACTGGCATCATATAGGTGATTCACAGTGTAATTATATGTGGCTTGCGTATAATTGGTGGTATATGTGTTTCGCCCTGAAGTGGAAGGACCCCTTTGATCTTGTGATGGAAGCAGATTTTTAAACATGAGATGATCATTGTTTGTTGTCTTAGGGTCATGTCCTTCGATTTCGATTTCACCTCGGTCAATAAGATCCCGAATAAGATCTTTCAATCTATGACAATTGCTTGTCTTATGTCCTTTCCCTTAATGGAAATCACAATGTTCAGTATCCCTCCACCATGAAGGCTTGACTTGAGGTTCATAATTTGATGTTTTGGGCAAGGTCACTAGATTTTGAGAAACCAACTGATGTAACACTGTTTCGATGGGTTCCCCTAAGGGAGTGTATGTTCATTTTGGTTTAAAATTTTGTTGACGTTGTCTGGGTTCCTCTTGAGATGTGTTGTGGCCTTGGTTTGGAGGAGAAACTGTATTATTCTTGGGTGGGTTTTGTCCTACAAATCGAACGACGGGTTGTGCACTTTTGATAGTTCTTGCATCCACAACTCCGTTGTTGACGACGTTTTTGTTTTTGTTCCAGAAGTTAGGCTTGTCACTATTACGTCTAGGTGAAATTCCATTTCATCATTTAAGTTGGAAATAAATATTTTCACCAGTTCTTGTTCAGGTAACTGAAGAGAACGTCTGCTAGACATTTGACGCTATCATTGCAGAAAGACTAAAAATAGCTCACCTAGTTTTTGTTTAGTGCTACATAGATTAACCATTGTGATATCACATTCAATGTTGTATGAGTAATGTGCCAGGAACTTCTGGACTAGCTCTTCGAAGGTCCTAATGCTACCTAGTAATCAGGAAAACCATGATGTGGTTGTTCCTCCCAAGCTTTGGCAAAAAGGTCGCATTAGGTAAGTATCCTCGTATGCCACTTCAAAGCAAGCTGAATGGAATTCTCTAACATGATCACAAGGATCTCCTTTTCCTCTATACTTTTCAAACTTGGGTATTTCAAACCCTCGTGGAAAAGGTGGCATATGAAGATTCCTATCAAAGGGATAGGGACAAATGTCATTGAGTGAAAATTGATTTGTTTTTACACCACTATGAAGTTGTCGGGTGAGATTTTTGACTTGTTGCCGCAACATGTCTATTTCATTTGGAGGAGGAGGAGGAGGGGGATTACCTTGATGAAGGTTATATCTGATGTGTTCTCGACCTCTTTCATCCTTATTATGACTTTGGCATTCTGATGCTTGTCTTAGTTGTGCTACATCAAAGTCAGAGGGTAGTTTAGCCCCTTCTTGAGCAAGTCTTAAAAAGTGAGCATCAGCATTGCTCCTGAGTATTTCATCAAAAAGTCTATTAAAGAGAGGGTTGTGTTGTGCCCTTTCTATTGTTGTTGGAGTAGGAGTGCCTGGATTTTCATCATTTATATTTCCTCCAAGGGCTTCTTGGAACTCATTGATATTTTCCTCCTCTTCCTCTTCAATTTTTGGTTGTCTAGATCTTGATCTGGTATGAGCCATTTTGTTTATAAGTTTTTGTTGAAGTTTGATGAAAATGATGATGAGTTGGTGATGAAATGAAAGATTGATGTTTGGTGAAGTGCTTTGCATACGAATTTCTAGCACTAAAGGTAGATGTTACCAAAGTTATTTCTTGAATTGCTTGTTTTGTTGGATTGACAAAGTTTGATGTGATAAGGTTTAGAGAGATCTGAGATGTGTTACAAACTCAACTACCTAGTAATGAGAGGATTCACTCATAGACTAGTTTTAACCTGCGTAGAAATGTCTCTTAGGATGAGTTTATCCTAGATGTAGAGACACTCTAAAAGGTGATGTGTTTGTGTTTGATTCAAGCAATATTTTAAAATAGAACTTAGGACAAAAACCTTTTAATTTTTTGAGAGTTGGAAGTGGATTTGATGAGATATGGATATGATAATGGATGGAATGTGAACTTCAATAAAAGCTTTGTGTTACATATGGGACAAATTCTTCCTCTTCTCTTTCAGGAGTTGGTGGTTCTTCCCGAGCTACGTTATATGTGATGCAAATGTCAGGAAAGAAGTCAGTATTGATCTTGCCTCCTTTGTTCTTGTGATAACTCAAAGCGCGATTTTTCATAAAAGCTCTGCAATTTAATGATTCTGGATCAAATTCGTTTGATTTCCCTTGAAGGTAAAGACGCATGTGATGTAAGAAGGTTCTATGAGAGACAAAGATTTGTCTATTAAGATAGAATAATTTCCTCCTTTTGATAAGAGCCTTTGAGCTCAATGGTCTTTTCTTTAAGTTGATGTGTTGATGAAGATTCTTCTTTCTCAAGATGTGAAGAATGGTCATATAGTTTGATACTTTGATTGTTGCTCTTTGTTTTTGATCTTTTTGTGTTTTGAAAATGTGTGTGTTGGATGAATACTTGTGTTGGATTTTGATTTTTTAATTTTTTCTTTAACAAGAAAACAAAGTAAGCACACAAACACAAGAATGTCGCCTCAAAAGGCACAAATAGGTGTGGGTCTAGATCAACCCAATCCTTTGAAATTTTTATGACCCTTTCCTTCAAATGTATTTTAGGTATTTTTCCAAAGCCTGAAGTCGGCTCAATTTGCACTTGGTCTTTGACTAAAATGAAAACACTTCAAACACTCTTTATCCCTAAGGTCAAATGGCCAGTTGCGATAATTTCAGCCCACATCTTGATATTTCTTCGACTTTGATACTACATACCTTATGAATCCCACCGTGGCAGGTAAGGATGTGATATACTAAGTCTTGCATTAGCATAACAAATAGATGATCCCTATGATGGGGGAGTCACCACTTTCATCAAGCCACAAGTGACTTTTCAAAAAGCTATGTTTCTACTCAAGGAAATATGTATGGTTAGTATCTTGGGAGCAAAACCATCTATGCTCTTGCACTGAATTTATCACAAATATCCTCACTCAATAGAACGGGTGGACTTCTACTTAAAGGTGTTTAGTAATTTTTGATGTCTTTGGACATAAGTTCATTCTACAGTGACTCACTTAAGAGCCTTGTAACTTGTGGTGGGGCCCATTTGTCCTTTCGGCAAGTTACATTGTAGGAACAACTATACCCAAGGCTACAACTTTCGCTCTCACCTGATTTCTATAGCGGCTCGAAGGATTTACCGCGTGAGGTCATTCCCAAGAGTGATCGGTGACATGTCTCTTGGTAGGCCTCTCTTAAAAAGATACAACTTGAGTGTTACTAACAATTTTCTCTTGCACCTAGGACCATGAAAGCCAAGGGAGAGGATAGTGTGTGTTAGAAGTAGGACCACTCGACCAACTCTTTTACACAAGTGTGCCAAACACAAAATATACTTTGTTCTTTTTAACTTGTCATTGCAATGATTTTTTATCTAATTGGAGATGTTGCTCCAACAACCATGATGTTCTTTTTAACTTCAAAGGCAATATGTTTGAGTAAACTAGAATTTGAAATCCTGGTCAACTTAATGAAAAACACGTTTGCGTGAAGTAAAATCATTTTTGCAAAATTGAAACAAGTTGATTGTTCTTTTTACTTGCACAAAAATTGAAGTGTGGATTGTGATTTTTAAGTTTGATGCAAGAAAGAAAATTTGTCTTGTTTTGTTTTAAGCACCAAAATAAAATGTATCCCTAACTTGCAATGAAAGAAATTTGTGTTGTTGATTTTAGAGCACCAAATGAAAATTGGAATCCTAACTTGCAAGTAATGAAATTTGTTTTTTTTGTGAATTTTAGAGCACTAAATGAAAGATTTTGATTTTAAGTAACAAACGGGGTTAGTTTAAAACCCGCACATGAAGCAAAATAGTTAGTAAAATGCGACCATATTGGGCTTCCACAAGCCTAAGAAAATTTATTTTATCAGTTACATGACTTTTTTTTACAACGTTCTATGACAATAGTGCTACTCTATATTAAAACAGAAGCGCTACTTAACACAAACGCGCTACAATGATGACAAAAGCACTAAACTAAAAATTTTAACAACAAAAACAAGAGCGCTAAAACATGGACAAACGCGCTACTTAAGACTCAAAAGCGCTAATATAAGGACAATAGCCCTAAATTTGAGACAATAGCGCTATTGTAAATACAATAGCGCTAGAATGTCAAATTGCAATAGCGTTAAAGCGCGAGAAAAAGCACCAAAGCGCGACCTGTGTGTCAAGTTAAACAGTCAAAAGTTAGTTTTGAAAATAAAAAAATGTTGTTGGGTGTTATATTCACATCGGGTTCACCAAATGATGCTCTGCAAAATGGAAAAGTGTTAGATTAAAGCCTGTGGTCGTATAACACACAAAAACAACAAGAAACAAGGATCAAAGTTAGTGTTATTCAACCAAAAGCTAATCTAAGCAGGCCTATCAAAAGAAACACTAAAAACATGCTAAAGTATTTAACTAGGGAAACAAATATCACAAGGCATCTCCAAATGCCTTCTAATATGCTCTTAGCTCCTTCTCCTTTGTTCCTCTCCTCTCCAAGTTCCAAATTAGTGTAGCTCTTAGCAACTTTTTGCACTATGGATGCTTATGGAGGTTCAAGATTGTAGATGATTAACTGTGCCATGCAAGTGTAAAATAAGCTAAATATGAGATGCCATGAAATGAACTAAGATTTCTTTTTAGTCCAAAATGATAATATATTAGTGATTTTATGCTAAAATGCTCTCTAGAAATGTCTATAGATTAAATGCATACAAGTTTTTCTGGATCTGGATTATGAAGAAATGGGCTCTATTTATAGAAGAAATGGAGCAATGGATGGTTGAGATTGAGTAATCTCAACAAGGGTCGGGATTGAATGATATTCAGTCCATGTGAGGACTTTCAACCCAATCCCAGGATGACAAGTGTCAATATGAGATAGGTTGAGAGGAGAGGGAATAAGTATTAAATGCTTGACATGACCTGAGAGTTAACTTGGGAGTTAAGGTCAAGGTTGGGTTGAGTGAATAAATTCTTTATTCAAAGAATAAAGCTTTTATCCAATGGATAAACTCTTGTGCAAAGGTAAAAGGGATAACCATGGTCAAAGCAATAAATGCTTGAGGAGACACATGAGTCATATGAGGGTTGAGTTAGGGGTTAACCATAAATGGTCATGTAAGAGCCATAAGTGGTTTAGAAGACTTTAGAGGTTAAATTGTTGAACACACAAAGCATTAAATGCTTTCCAAATATTTTGAAGTCTTTGAGAAGTGACTCCAAGTTGCTTAGGAATGTGACAATAATTAGGGGATGGATTAGGTTAATTAGGAAGGGTTTAGAAGAATCTAGAAGGGGGTTTAGGAGTGCAAGTGGGTGAGGGAAAAAATAGGATTTTAATAAAAATAAAATTAATTTATTTCAACTTGTGGTTGCAACTTGCATTTGTAGGAAAATGCAAGTGGGCGAGGGGGGGGGGGATAATGATTTAAATAAACATTTTATTTAATTTATTTAGAAGAGGAAAGAGGATTAAATTGAAATAAATAGAATTTATTCATTTAATTGATTGTGAATTTGGTTTAATGAATTAATTAAAATAAATTGAATAATTTATTTAATTAATAGGAGAATGATTGAAGATGAATTAATTAAATATTAATTTAATTAACTGATGGCTAGTGGGTTTTTAATCAAATAAATAGCAAATATTCATTTAAATAAAATGGACAGATTTATTTGACTACAGAAGGCATGAGAAAATCAGGGGGATTTTTCAAAGAAATTAACAGCACATTGATTGCACTTATCCCCAAGAAAGATGGTGTTGAGACCTTAGATGATTTCAGACCAATTTCCTTATGTAATACAATATAATGAATCTTTTCCAAAGCACTTGCAAACAGATTAAAACCTATTCTGGCATCCATCATTTCAGATGAGCAAACGGGTTTTGTCCCAGGGAGATCAATCCTCGATGTAGTGATTATAGCTCGGGAAGCCATACACACTATTTAACATAATAAAAACCCTAACATGCTTATCAAACTAGACATTAAAAAGGCATATGAGAGAGTTGACTGGAGGTTCCTATGCAAATATTTGGAGGCATTTGGCTTTAATAGACAATACATCAATTTAATCTTCAACTGTATCTCTACCCCTAGATTCTCTATCTTAGTAAATGGATCTCCTGGGGGGTATTTTGAAGCCTCAAGAGGGATTAGGAAAGGGAATCCCATCTCCCCTTTCCTATTTATTATTATGGTTGAAGCCTTTGGAAGGGGCATTAGCCAGATTAATGCACTTGGTAGGATATAGGGTATTAAAGTCACAAAAGGAGTGGCTAATATTACACATCAACAATTTATTGATGGCATAATGCTCTTCGAAGTAAGTAAAGTTCAAGAGGCAAAGGCATTCAAAGATTTGATGGATTTATATGTTGTTGCCTTTGGGTAGGAAATAAATGCAAACAAATCAGAGGTATTCTTCTTTAATGCTAATCAACAACATGAAACTGCAATATGCCATCTTTTAGGGTTTAACAAAGGTAAGCTCCCTAGAAAATACCTAGGATTGCCTCTAGACAAAGGGAACAGGGTTAACAAGCTTTGGGATCCAATAGTTAACAAAATGGAAACCTGGAAAGGAAAATGGATCTCCAATGTTGGGTAATCTACCCTACTGAAGTCAGTACTAACTGCAGTTCCAGCATTCCAAATGTCATGTCTCCCCTTGAATGTGGGAGCCAAAGCTAAAATGGATAGAAAAATGAGAACCTTCTATTGGCAAGGTGTATCAGAGGATAAGAAAGTGGCCTTAATAATCTGGGATAAGATTTGCAGACCTACCAGTTTAGGAGGCACAGGTATATGTAATCTGAGTTGGTAGAGAAAAGCTTTAGGTACCAAACTAGTTTGGACTATGTAAAAAGATCCTAATAGGAAATGGGTGAGAATTCTTCATAAAAAATACTTAAGTGGTCCGAACCCAAACAATATTTTTAGAACAACTAATCCACCAAAAGGTTACCGAGTATGGAACTTTATCTTGAGTTGTAGAGGCCTGATATTTGATAGTTTGTCCTGGGATATAGCTGATGGGACCAAAGCCATCTTTTGGGAAGACTCATGGGGAGGATATGTAACCTTGGACAACTTGAATATTTCTCCTAGAATAAAAGAGGTACTAAAAACAACCTGGGGAGAGTATCTGATAAATTATGTGGAATTTCCTAATGGATACCTGGTGCTTGGTTGGAAGTGGAAGAATTTCGACAACATTCCACTTCTAGAAGAAGAAAAGCAAGAATTTAGGAACATTCTAGCTTCTAGGGCAATTACATTTAAGAATGGGAGTGATAGGCTAATTTGGGTAGGAGTTAGCTTTGGGGAATACAGAGTCAAGGATGATTATTGAAATTAATTAGAGGTCCGCAATGGGAAAAGACAGAGATACTGATACACTTATGTTGGGATAAAGAATGCCTGGCCAAAGCAGGTATATTTCTTTGGGTAGCTTTGCAAAATAGGATTTTGACAACATATCGATTTAAGAAGCTAGGCTTTGAAGGACCATCTAGATGTCCTCTATGTGATAATAGTGAGGAATTAGTTGATCATCTGATGCTTTCCTGTCCATATGCTTCAGAGTGTTGGAGCTAATTGTGCTCTAATATTTCCTGGAATTCTACTCTTCCAAACAACTTATTAGGTGTAATGAAGAGCTGGCATGACATTGGCAAATGTAGTTTGTATAGAGTCTTATGGAAAGTTGCTCCCTCTATATTGGTTTGGGAGATATAGAAGGAGCATAACAGAAGGATATTTCAAGATAGGAAGATAAATACTACTAGCCTCAAAAATAATATTGAAGCAATCATTATTGAAACAACCAACAACAGAATTAAGAATGACAACCTCAAAGATAAAAAAGATTACTAGTTGCGACAACAAGATGAGGACAAAATGGTTTGGCCTGATTATTCCACCTTAGTATGGGAAGGGAGGAGAGATTAGTATGGGAAGGAAGTTAAGAGAACATTTTGTGTGGATGAGACCAAAAGTAAGTTGGTATAAATTAAACTTTGATAGGGCCTCCAGAGGCAACCCGGGGAAAGCTAGCATAGGTTGTATAATACACCATTGGGATGGATCAATTAAAGCTAAAATGGCTAAACCTATTAGAGATACCACTAATAATATGGCAGAGTTAGAAGTGATCATTGAAGGACTTTTGCTTTGCATATAAATAAATGTTAAAAAGGTGGTGGTAGAAGGAGACTCACAAATTATTACTAATGCCTTAAGAGTTGGACAAACACCGAACTGGAGGTTGAATTCCAAACTAGGAAGAGCTTTAGAGATTCTCAATTTATTTGAGGAAGTAATAATTAATCATATTTATAGTGAAGGAAATGGAGAAGTTGACAAACTTGCAAACCTAGGCAAAGATGGACACTCAATCAAATCTATAGAAGCATGATTTTAAGCATCTTGTCTTATAAGTATTAGCTTGCTTTATATGAAAGGGTCGAACCTTAGTTTCATTATTGCTTAGGACTATATAGGCTTAAATGGTGTAATAGAAAAGGTCATTAATATTAGATTGAATAGATTTTTTATTTTAAAGAAATGTGGAATCCACGTGATATTTTCAAGATGGCTTCTTTGAGTTGATATCCCAAGAATGAAATGATTTAAAGTTATCCTCTACAATTAGTTTGCACATGAAAATTGTTGAGCTTCAATTCAGATGCTCTCGTTATGATCTCTATAAGTAGCTTCTAGAATTTGATAAATTTTATAAGTATTATCCACGAGATAGCTTGTGGAAAATAAGAAAAGGAAAGATGGAGTCAAACCTAAAATTAGTGTTCGCTAGCGATCACAAAATTATGGCATTTAGGGGTTCTGTTAAGGCAGAGAGGTGGAATAGAGTCCTTCAAGAGCTGGATGACTTATCAGTCTGAGTGCTTCAAGAGATTATGGGGGAGGATGCCTTCAATTACGACCATGTTTATCGGGTAAATTGTGATATTTCAACCACTTTTGTAGCTATTCTTCTTTATGTAGGTACCCCTAAGAATGAGGCTAAATTGCTATCAAAAAGCATTTTTAAGGATGAGTTTTTTGGGTAATTTAGATTTAGCAGTGGATTATGCGGATCAAAATCTTACCATTCCATTTCCTGAAGACTATGAGGTGGCACAAAGTGGTGGTAATAGGGCTAGAGTGTGTAGGCGACCGCTTCTAGTTATCAGGGACCAAAATGCCTTTGAGAAGCAGAAGGAAGGTATTGTTAGGAACATAGATTTCTTGATGAAATGGATTCATCTAAAGGAGGCGGTTGGAAACAAATGGTGGGTGGACTACCTAGTCGCAGAAGGATATAAACCTCGAAGAACATGGGGGTGATAGACGTGGAAAGGATTCAGGTTGTTCCACCTGTTATAATAAAGGCCAACTACGTTGGGAAAGTTAAGGATGCTTCTCGGCATAGAGATGGGGAGATGGGGGTTTTGTCTTCAACACTGAATTACGAGTATGTCGACCGTAGCTTGATAGAGAAGGATTAAGGTTACCACCTGTATGTGAAGTTTATAGGAACCTTGCTTTATTTACTCATGCCTAGATATGTTGTAGCCATTTTGTATATTTAGGGATTGACTTTATCTGGCTTATGTCCAAAATTTTGACTAAACATTACGCTGGATTAGATATAAACTACTCTCCTTTTGGGTCAGGCATAGTTGGTTCAAAGACATGGGCTTACTGCTTATCAGGACTAGATAGTGTTGGAATGATTCTGAAGACAAACTTAAAAAAGTTATAAGTATTATTATAAATATTATTATGATTTTGTTAGTGTAGGTTTTTTTATTTTCCTTATGTTAGGGGGTATTTATTTTTCCTACACATATATTATTAAGCTTGCTTAGGTTATTAGGTGTGGTTAATATGAGGACACATGGCGGAATACATTAGCTACATGTGTAACTCTCCACCTCACATGGGTAGTTGAGTTACACACCCTCTTTTGGCTTGTTGTGCCACCTCTCATAACCACTATTTTGTCATTTCCTAAGTAGGTTATGGGGTAGTTGGGTTTCTCACCCTCTTTTGGCCTTATGTGCCACCTCTTATAACTCCTTTTTTGTTTTCATGTAAGGAGGTTATGCCACATGTTTTGGCATTTACCAAGTAGGTAAAAACCTCCCACCTTTTATGGGGTAGTAGGTAAAACCTCCCACTTTTTATGGAGGTGGGAGTTAATGCACCTCTTGGTTGTATATGCTATTATTTTTCTATATAATAAGCAATATACTCTCACCTTCACAAGGGAAGTGATAGCTCGGTGAGAGTCTTCTCTAAATTCTCTTCTTTATCTCTATTTTTCTCTCATATCAGATTTATCTTCATTCAGCTAATTTGATCTTCGATCATCCGTTGCTTGGAGTTGCATGTGATCTATGACCGACATTAGATCCTGGCTCAATTCTTGTTTCTCACAGAATTTAACAGATTTTGGGTTAGATTTGGAATGTATGTATCGTTTCGGCTTTCCATATGGTCATTTAAGTTTTGTATGTTTTCTCAACCAATGAGCTTAGATTTTCGATCAAAATTTTAATAGTTTTCAATTATGTGCATTAAAAGTTGGATCTTTCTTTTCTGTGGTAGGTATAGATATTAGTAACATGCTTCTCCTATATCTATCAGTCAATAATGTCTACCTATGCATCATAAGGTTAGATTTTGAAGTTTTGTAATCTCTAGTTAAGGATTTTGGGTTAGAATTGAAATAGTTGTATCGTTCCTGGTAATCGTGTTATTTAAGATATGAGAGTTTGGATTTACTATTTGAATACTTATTTATTAGTGAGTCAGATGTTCATTTATAATTATAATAAGCCTTTTATGCGAGTTACTTGTTGGCTCCTTCTTCTATGTGGTTAATACTAGTAGCATGTTTCCACTTAATTCAAACAGTGATGGGCTTATTTTAATATTAGGGCAGGATGAATTCTTTTACTCATAGAATATGACTGTCCTTCAGATACATAAGTATAAACTCAGATGATAGTAATGGGGAGTATGGGCAAAGGTACTACTAATAGCTTACATATCTGGAGATGGTTTATAAAATTTTGGATGGATCTTTAATTGAAACATGTTATGGGGACCCTACTAAGTTTTGACTTCTATTGATGCCTCCTATAAGGTATATACATACAGATGGTATTAGTATTGGTTAGAAACCTCAGTTTGGTCCAAGCTATGGTTAGCTTTGACCCCTTCTTTACAAGCTCCTGGAGTATATTGTTCAATGAGGGTCTATGTTTATATAATGTGCTCTTGTCCTTATGGTTCCACATATTTTCTTTATACGCTATATACTTAGTATATCTTGGATATTTCTAAGATTTTGGATTCTGTCAGATATGGTGACCTTGGATGCACTTCAATATGGTCTTTGAGTATTAATCTTCAGATTTATAGCAGTGCTTGCACTTGACATATGGACTTTATTTTCATAATTAGTAGCTTCTATTTACATATTTGTTGGTCATCTATTTTTGGTGATAGTCTTTATACTAAAGATGGCTCAATTTTAATAAACTTAGTTTTGCTTATATGGATAAGATCTGTAGATGGATGCATCTATTTATGTGATGCATTCTCATCTTTTATGGTTGATATGATATCTAATAGATGGTTTTAGTCATTTGGGAGTTTGTTTTTGGCCTCTATTGTGCAGGAGTTACATATATTGACCTGGGTGTTGAGAGTCGGATTTCATGGGAAGGTTGTGGCAAGGAACAATTTTGTACCCTTCCAAGAGGACAATGGGAGCGAGCCATGTTTCCAAGGGCTTCAATAAATAGAGCTTTGTTTAACTCTGATATATTGTAGCAAATAGCCAAATTACATTGAAGGGGGAAATCCTTCAAACTTGTATATGTATATACCTGTATTGCATTTCCTTTTACGGGGCAAGACCAGAGGTTATCTCCACCCTACTCTTTCCTACTGGTGCCCCTAGTGAGTTGGGTTGTAATAGGTTTTGAGAATTAATAAATATTTTGGCTTCGACCTTTTACCGATAAAAAAAAATGTTGAAGAGAATGAAATAGCACAAAAGTCTTAGATCTAGACACTCAAATTTGATGGTTCTATATCAAAGACAAGAGTGAGGTTGGAGTGAGATTAATTATTACAAAAGGAATATCTTATTTGGTGTCTTATATTGATTGAAACTTTGTTGCACCAATAATATTATTGAATATGACTCTTTGATACGAGGATTGATGTGTTCCCACCAAGAGGAGTGCTTTGCTTAAAGTGTCATTAATTGAGAAATATTTGTGGGAGATTGTGGATGGGACTGTAACAAAGCCACAAGATGCAGATGCAACAACGAAGTGGACGACAAAAGATCGTAGGGCCACAACATTGATTGGTCTTGGTTTATCAGATGCATACTTGCATCATATTGATTTATCAAAGATGTCAAAAACAATATGGGGCGGGCTCAATGTCTTGTTTGGTTCTCAGGCTTCCAGTGCCAAGATGTCTATTAAGTAGAAATTGTTCAGGTTAAAGATGAATGGAGGTGAGGTACAAGGGATTTAGAATTGCTTGTGAAGAGAATAAGGAGTCAACATACTTGTCATGAAAAAAGACTCACTACATATTAACCTATAGTATGGACCCAAATTGAATATTTTGAAGTATTTGACATAAAAGTTAATCCATAGAAGAAGAGATCACATTTTAGATGCACTGACTATTGTTGCAAGTACTTTAGATCCTATGGAGAAATTATTATTGAAAAGATTTTTAGTGGAACTAGTTCCTACACCAACAATTCTTGATAATATAATTTATTTTTTGGAATTTATTACCAATACTTGAGTTTTTGAAGGTCAAATTATTGATGAGTTTGAAAGATATCCTTATGAACATGACAGTGAAGGAGACATTAATCTTAAAATATGGTTGCTTTAATAGAATAAATATTTGATTGTAATTCAAAAGAAAAAAATATTGATATAATAAAGGTTATAAAATATTAGAGTGACACAATTTCTTGGGGATATGAAGATCTTGATACTTTTGATACATTTATCATTACAATTACTATCCCACTCAAGCCTAATATAAAAACTTTTGGACAAATGTAGAGACTAGTTAAAGCTCTCATAGAACTATTAATATACAAGGAACTTTAGAAACTATTATCAACCAAGATTATTTTTCCTATTAGACATTTAACTTGGGTAGTTAATTTGGTCCTAAATAAAAAGAATAATGGTGAGATTTAGTGGTCTTTATTTTAGAAATCTGAACAAGGCATCCAGAAAAGACAATTACTTGCTACTATCAATGGATGAAGTTATCCAATTCATAAATGGATCTCAAATGATGTGTTTTATGGATGGTTATTTAGGTTACAATTAGGTTTTGGTGAAATATCAAGACAAGATGAAAAATACCTTTACAACCAAGTAGGGAAATTTTGCATATAGATGAATGCTTTCAAATTGATGAATGCAAGAGCCACCTTTTAGTGAGCAACGTATACAATGTTTAAAGAACTGGTAGGAAATGCATTATCATTTATATGGATGACCTTACAGTTTTCTCTAAGTATAGAAATGATCATCCTATAGACTTCAAGAAATTATTGGAAATATCCATAAGATGTGTGTATTTGGGGTTATTGAAGGTAAGTTATTGTGAAATATGATCTCTAAAAAAGGAATCTCCAATTCATCTAGAGAGAGTAGAAGCAATTTTGATGTTACGAATTTTTGGCAACAAGGAAATGAGATCCTTCTTTAGAAAGATCAATTTCATAAGGAAATCGCTTCATAGATATTTTCAAGCCTTTGAATGGTATGATGAAGAAAGATGCAAAGATTAAATGGAGTTATGGACCTAAATAATCTTTTATGCAAATTAATCAGCCTATTTTTTAAATCTCTTGTTCTAATCTTGAGAATATACAACCATTTTGCGTATATTATTTTGCACCAAGGCATTCATTTGTTGTGGTTTCGACATACAGAAAATAAGTTGGGGATGAAATACCAATTGCATTCATGAGTACCTCCTTCAAAAAATGTAAAAGTCAAATACCTATATCTTTCATAAAAATCCTTCACTCTGATTAAATAAATTAAAAAATTTAGAAACTAAATTGTGTGAAGTAAATTTTTTTCCATCATTCTTGATCAAGAAGTTAAATTATTATTAATACAAAGTGGTCTAGGTGAAAGGAGAGGCATTTGCATGCCATTACTTCAAGGATTGATTTGGAAATCTAGTTAATGAAGCTTATTTGATGACAAGGATTATCCAAGACTATGACTAGATTTGATCCTTTGATAAGCTGTCAACTATATACGAAGGATTCTATCATGAAAGATCTACGGTATACAGATTTAGTAAATTTATTGTTGGAAAGTTCCAATTACATGTTAAAAAAAAATGGAGTCTATTCATAAATAATTTTGAAGGCATTTATTTGTGATGCTTAGGAAAACAATAAGCTAAACAGACCTCTCTAAATTCCACAAAATATGGAATTAGGCATGGATGAAGTGATTATATTGCCCATTAGATACTAAGTTTTGGGTATTATTGGCTGCATATTTTTAGTGACGCACATCAACATATCATGATGTGTCATGTTTGCAAAGTTGCTACTAGAGAATGAAATCCTATAATGCTATTACAACATATATAGAAGGTGAAACCATTTGTCTAATGGTCATTGGTGTAATTAATCTAAATTCTTCTACAAGACATAATTTCATCTGAACAATACTTAATTATTGCAAACACTAGTGTTAGTGAACAGATTTGTCCTTCGAAGATAACTATACAAATAAACTCAAAATGCCCAGAATGAAGGACAAAAAGTACTAACAGTTGAATAGATTATCATTGAAGTGATAATCTTCCTCTGAATTGAGAGGTACAACTCCCTCTTAGAAGATTTACAAGGAATTAAATTGTTGATATGCTTTTAACCAGAAAGCAATAAAGGAAAATAACATTCATCCATAGCCATAAGAATGAATGCCAAAGACTTACAAAATAGATATAAATGAAGACCATTAAATCAAAGTTTAATTTTCTGCACTTATGGATAGCACTTGGACTAAAAACTAACAGAGAAAGTCGTTGCTCCAATATGGCTTACTTTCAAGCACACAGACTTGTAATAAATCCACATACACAATTGATTATAACAGAAAAGACATTAATAAACAACTGCAAAGGCTCAAAGTCTAGCTACAATCATGGGAAGAATATCAACAACACAAAGATTGAATATATCAGCTGCATTCTATTCATGTCTAAAAATCAACTCAAAGATTGATATTTTTTGTACAAAGCATTGCTTAGAAAAGCTTCAACTCCTCCCTTACAAATAAAAATCTACTCTCCCTCACCCATAGGCTACTGGAAGAAAAGAAAAAGAAGAAGAACCCCTCTTCTTTCAATCCTTTCACAATAAATAGTTACATGAAATCTTTATTTAGTTTTATAATTGAATCTTGAAAAACTTTTTAACTTATGCTTTTCACTTTCCCCATTACTCTTATTTACAACATAAAATATTTATAAACATTAGAAATAAAATTATCTAAAGTTTATAAGAATATTTGGACAGGTGGCACTTAAATAATTTAACTCAAAATAAAAATATTCATTATGCTGGGCGGACTGAAAATATTTGTGACAGTCAAAATCTGTCTCGGTGCGGGGGCCATAAATTTTGTTTGCACCATTAGATCATTCTCAATTTTGGATATGTTGGTTGAAACCTAGTTTTCTCCATTTTGACTGGAGCAATTTCAAAAATAATGTCTGAGTAAAAAGATATGTGCTACTATATGCAGGTCTATATGACTGTTATAAAATTAGACTTGCAGAACTTGAACCTTGAATTTCATCGAACACTTTGAACATCACTAAACTGTTTGAACTAGGTTCAAATGGTTCATAGTCTAGAGAAAGAGTATATGAAACATCATCCGCGATCGTGAAATAGAGCTGCTGCAAAACACTTGATATGAATGTTAGCCCGAAAATGTCTTAGACACAATTTAGCACCTGCAGTACCTAAATGAACACTATGAACTCTGTTCAAGATGGTTCAAGGGGTTCATTAGGTTCAATCAACTATTGAAACGTAATGCTAAGGATTTAGAAATGATTTAAAGGAGGATTAGGGATTGAACCAATGAATTTTTAACAAGACAAAGACTCAACTAAAATTTTTGCAAGGTGACTCACTCTTGTTATGAGGGACGAATGACAAGATAACATTGGCTCTGACTGGGGACTGAGACTGTAAAGGACTAGGAGAATCCAAAATGTCTTTGGAAAAGATCAGTGCCTAACCATTGGGTAACAGAGTCAAGAAAAACAAAGCACATGGAGCTTCTTGCAGAGGGCGGAGGCAACAAGGAAAAACTAACAAGCCAAAACCCATACTAAACCAAGGCTGAAAATTAAGACAAACTACACCTAGATCACACCCAAAATATTATTTACAAAAATATACAGGTAATAAAATTCCACCATGAGAACTGGAGCCAAGAACTTCTTACACAAAACCATCCACCGATTGGGAGAAGAAGGAGCCTTTTCTGAAAAATGGCTTGTGTTCAAATGAAGCAACCCAGAACCATGCTCTTCTGGTAACTTCTTCAATGCTGAACACCAAACTAACAATATGCAAAAACTTTGTGAATACACATTCATGCCCAAAAAACCATGTTTCATCATGAACTTCTGAATTTTCTTGAAACATCTGCACAACACTTCTCAAATAATGTTCTATTTCTGGCTGAAAAAAGTAATGCTCAGAAATTCCTAGGGAAAAGGCTGCATCATTCTCACAATCACCACTATTAAGACCATCATTCTTAAAATAATTTTCAGCATTTGAACTAATATTAGAATAGAGAGACACTTCATCATGCATGGGATCCAATTTATCTATAACAACTTCAACATCTTTTACCGAAATTAAATCTGCAAATTCCCTATCCAAACTTAATGCATGAAATGAATTAATACCTAAATCCTTCTCCTTGAAATCCCCTTCTTTAATGGATGACAAGAACTGCTCTATGATCTCTTCTTCACAAAAAGAAGTACTATCCAAACTGGCCAACAGTTCTTGGGACTGCAACACTTCATCAGTTTGACCATTATTTTGTTTCAAATCTGAATTTTCTTTTTCAATCAGATTTTCAGAATGATAAACATCTTTACCAAGACATGATTCCACCTTATTGTTAACATAATCTTCATTAGGAAGACATAATATTACCTTACTGTCAAAATGAAATGATTCTATGAAGGACTCATCACAAACTTTTAAACATAAAGAATTATTTTCACCAACTTCATGTATAAGATTGAAAGCTTCATACTCTGGTTGCATGTAAATCTGAAAATTTTCATCCTTTATACTTTTTGGAACAAGATAACTTTCCATACTATCAAAACTGAAAGTTTCTATTTTTGGGTAAGAGAAAGATCTCAAAAAACCTTTTTCATTCAAGTTCGTAGGTTCTCCAATGTTGTCTTGATTATTCTCACTTACCATTGTTTGACTTGCATGAGACTGGACTGTTTCTTGCTGAACTTCTCGCTCATTCATGACAAAGTAAGTGTAGGAGTCAGATGAAAATGAGATTACTGGAGCCTCATCATCATCAAATTTTAATTCTTCTTTCAACTGGGATACCCTTTTTTCATATTCATGCAACAACCATGTATTTTCTTTCAGTTCTTTGAATTTGTGAAATCTAATGCAAAGGCTTCTCCATAGAAGAGTGGATGCATGATCATCTTCCACACTTATATTATTTCTAATAACACGAGAAATACTTTCTTTGTAATACTCCAAGAAGTCATGCAGTAATTTATCATCTATTGCAACAATTTCCAAGATCGAAGGATATAGTCTTTTCCCTTTTCTCATTGCTCTTGCCTTGAGCATGATGTTTATATATAGAGTCGCCAATCTCATGCACAAAGATAAATCTAAAAATCTAAGGAAACAAAATACACTTGTCCTTGATTCCGAATCCCCAGCAGAGTCGCCAAAAATCTGTTAGTGAACAGATTTGTCCTTCGAAGATAACTATACAAATAAACTCAAAATGCCCAGAATGAAGGACAAAAAGTACTAACAGTTGGATAGATTATCATTGAAGTGATAATCTTCCTCTGAATTGAGAGGTACAACTCCCTCTTAGAAGATTTACAAGGAATTAAATTGCTGATATGCTTTTAACCAGAAAGTAATAAAGGAAAATAACATTCATCCATAGCCATGAAAATGAATGCCAAAGACTTACAAAATAGATATAAATGAAGACTATTAAATCAAAGTTTAATTTTCTGCACTTATGGATAGCACTTGGACTAAAAACTAACAGAGAAAGTCGTTGCTCCAATATGGCTTACTTTCAAGCACACAGACTTATGATAAATCCACATACACAATTGATTATAACAGAAAAGACATTAATAAACAACTGCAAAGGCTCAAAGTCCAGCTACAGTCATGAGAAGAATATCAGCAACATAGAGATTGAAGATATCATCTGCATTCTATTCATTTCTAAAAATCAACTCAAAGATTGATATTTTTTGTACAAAGCATTGCTTAGAAAAGCTTCAAATTCTCCCTTAGAAATAAAAATCTACTCTCCCTCACCCACCAGCTGCTGGAAGAAAAGAAAAAGAAGAAGAACCCCTCCTCTTTCAATCCTTTCACAATAAATAGTTACATGAAATCTTTATTCAGTTTTATAACTGAATCTTGAAAAACTTTTTAACTTATGCTTTTCACTTTCCCCATTACTCTTATTTATAACATAAAATATTTATAAACATTAGAAATAAAATTCTCTAAAGTTTATAAGAATATTTGGACAGGTGGCACTTAAATAATTTAACTCAAAATAAAAATATTCATTATGCTGGGCAGACTAAAAATATTTGTGACAGTCAAAATCCATCTCGGTGCGGGGCCCATAAATTTTGTTTGCACTGTTAGATCATTCTCAATTTTGGATATGTTGGTCGAAACCTAGTTTTCTCCATTCTGGCCGGAGAGATTTCAAAACTAATGTTTGAGTAAAAATATATGTGCTACTATGTGCGGGTCTATATGACTGTCATAAAATCAGACTTGCAGAACTTGAACCTTGAATTTCATCGAACACTTTGAACATCATTGAACTGTTTGAACTAGGTTCAAATGGTTCACAGTCTGGAGAAAGAATATATGAAACATCATCCGTGATCATGAAATAGAGCTGCTGCAAAACACTTGATATGAATGTTAGCTCGAAAATGTCTTAGACACAACTTAGCATCTGTGGTACCTAAATGAACACTATGAACTCTGTTCAAGATGGTTTTGTTAGTGTAGGTTTTTATTTCCTAGTGGGTTATTTATTTTTTCCCTATATTCTTAGGTTTTTTCTACACTTCCTTTAATCTCACTTAGGTTAATAAATCATGCTCAATTAGGTGAGTGGTTATGAGGTGTCACCTTCCTACATGTGTGCATCCATTTTCTATCTTGGGAAGATACTTGCTATCTTTAGTCTAAGAGATGGTTGCTCTTGATTGGTCGGTATTGCCACCTCTTCCCTCTCCCTGGTCTATAAAAGCATGCTACCTGGCTTGTATTTTGCATCTCTTGATTTTGCATCCTCTTAATGTTATTTTACTTCTAGCATTTGCATTACTCTCTTGGAGACTAACTTTGTGTTGCTACTTTGATTTTGTATCATTTGCATTCATAGTTTAGATATCTATTCATTTGCACTATTTTTTTGGGTTTATAATCTTTTCAGATTTTATCATGGTATCAGAGCTATTCTATGTGCAAGAGTAGATTTTAGTTTCCATATTTGAGAGATTCGGGGGGGGGAGGGGGGGGGGGCTAATAAATCTTATTATAGTTTTTCGAAAAACCCAGTATGCTCTTCTCTTGCATCTTTGGATGATCTTGAAAATCAGAAAAGTTTGATAAAAAAAATTTATCGCTGGGGTTTGCAAGTGTTTTATGAAATCTGGGTGATTGCAGCATTTTTGGTTATACTAGAAGCATCTGTGGCTGTTCCAACGCATCTAGGAGGCTTGAGAAAGCTAAAATTTGGCTTTCGTTTCACCGAAATCAGAGATCGTCATACACAGTTGCAAAACTGGGGTTTCAAGATCAAATCTGACAACCATCTTGCATATTTGGTGTTTTCAATCAATATTGCAGGTTCCAGCATTCCTTCTCTTGACTTTGGAAGTTGATTCAGCCATTGCATGTCATTTTTTGGTTGTTGGGGTCATTTTTTGTATGTAAAGTCATTCTATTTACACTGGATCTACATCTTCTATACATCAAAAATAAAAACACCTTTTGGGTTTTGTTCGCAGCACAAAAAAACCATTTGGGTATCTTTTATTTTTTGCATGCAGACTGTATATTTTGCATAAACGCACTCAAAAAGTTACAGCATGACCCCTCTCCATTAGTTGTTGCAGTTTTGAAGGTCGTTTTCAAATGCTTCGTTCTTGCTCATACGGACTCTATTTTCCACAAAATGTTTTTTGATTCTAGATATTTTTTTGTGCTCTATGCACTAGTGCAGTTGTTTTTTGATTTTGATGGAGAGATTTTTTCAAAATTGCAGATTCTCAATTGTGACATTGCACAGTTCTCATTTTGTGAACTTCGAAGGATCATAACTTTCACATATGATCTCGTATCGAGGTGATTCCTTTTTTGAAAGTGCATTATTTTTCGTGTAGATTGTAGGGGTGTTGTTTATTTTTTCTGGATATTGTGCCAAAAGTTCATTCTCAGCATATGCTTTTTATGAGGATTTTGTAATGCATTGAAATCAAGACCACTTAGTATTTATTGCTAGTGGTAGTTGTAAACGCACTAATATAAAGTGCCAAATCATAATTTATTGGGGGGGTCTTTGATTGAGTGAAAAGGGGGGGTTGTTTTGATTGTGTTCTCTTCCTTTCGGCATTTTTTTTTTCTGCACTTCTTCTTCATGGATCAAACAATAGTGCCTATCCTAACTCCATATAACTACTTTGAGTGGAAATCATGCATGACAATCTACTTAAGGAAAGCTGGATTACATAGGATAACTATGGGGCTTGAAACTGAACCTGCTAAAGATGAAGATAAGCCTAAGTGGTTTACCAAATGTGATGAGGCATATGGAACATTGTGTTTGTCTGTTTCTCCTAACTTGCTCTTTCACATTGAGTCTTTAAATTCGCCAAATGAAATCTGGAAAAAGTTAGAAACACTATTTGGCACACAAGATTCAATGAGGGGTCATATGTTGGAAAATGAACTAATTAGTTTAAGTCCAGGCAATTTCAACACAATCCAGGATTTCTTCACTAAATTGAAATCGCTAAGGTTGCAACTAAAGCAATGTGGAATTGAAAAGAAAGATGAACAATTGATTCTTAGTATTCTCTCTAAGCTAAATTCAGAATATTATGTGTTTGTTTCTACCTTCTATGCTACTATGGGTGCACTTGGTACACAATTTACCATGCATCTCTAGATGATTTTGTTATCTCTCTCACTCGGGAAGAGGATAAGCTAATTAAGATGGGCACTCTTAAGTCCTCTAAGTCACATGCCCTGGCTGCCAACCAAGGCACAAAAGAACAGAAAGGACAAAGTAGTAATAACAATAGTAAGGATAAGAAATAGAAGAATAGCAAGGAGAAGAAGGATCAGACATCACTTGCTTTAAAAGTAACTAATGAGACCCAATCTTCCAAGGGCGACAAGCCTAAGAAGGAGAGGGTCCAATGTGCCTATTGTAAAAGACCTGGTCATGATGAACATAAATGTCTGAAGCAACAAATTGATCACTTGACACACATTCTTGAGAAGAATAATATCAGTGTTCCTGAGTCAATTAAACAAAGTTCTAGTGAGGGGTCTAACAAGGAAAAAGAAAACAGCAAGGGGAAAGGAAAGGGCAAGGCCCTTGTTGCATTTGCTTCTTCACCATCCACTTGGGTTCTTGATTCGGGTGCTTCACACCACATGGCTTCATCTAAGGAAGAATTTGCATCTTTAGAGCCATGTATTATGCCTTCTATTTTGATGGGTGATGACACTCTTGTTGAGGTGTGTGGGAGAGGGTCTGTTGATGTGAGGGATGGCACATTTGATGATGTTCTTTGTGTGCCCTCATTATCAACTAATCTCCTATCAATATACCAAATCACTCACACAGGTTCAGGCAAGCGGGTTGAGTTCACTCCTGATTCAGTGGAGATTTGTGAGTTGCACAGTGATTCTATAGTTGCAATTGGGAGAGTAGATCATCAGTCACGACTCTATCTATTTTCTCACTTTGCTCCTGATCCTCCTTCGACTGTTTTGCTCACTCATTCCAATGATGTGAGTAGATTATGGCATGAGCGGTTTGGCCATCTTAACTTCCGCTACTTGCAGCAGCTCAACCAACAGAGTATGGTCATAGGGTTGGCTTCAGTTCAGTTTTCAAGTGGTGTTTGCCAAGGTTGCATACTTGGTAAGCATCCTAAGGAAAATTTTGATAAAGGAAAGGCATGGAGAGCTTCACAGATATTGGAGTTAGTTCACAGTGATTTGACTGGTCCATTCCAGCATCCTTCATTCAGCAAGGCCAGATATGTCCTCACATTCATTGATGACTTTTCTCGATATACTTGGGTGTAATTTCTCAAACAGAAGTATGAGGTATTTGATCAATTTCAAGACTTCAAAACTTTTGTAGAGAAGCAAACTGGGAAAGCCATCAAAGTTTTGCACACTAACAATGGTGGTGAGTATGTCAACAATCGGGTTGAGAGGTTTTGCACTTCAGAGGGAATTGATTTGCAACATTCAGCTCCATACAATCCTCAACAGAACGATGTGGTAGAACGGAAGAATATGTCCTTGAAGGAAATTGTAAATTGCATGATTCACTCCAGATCTCTTGCACCACAGTATTGGGCAGAGGCCATTAATTGTGCTTGGTATATCTAGAACTGTGTTCCTCACCAAGCCTTGAAGGGAGTCACTCCTTTTGAAGCTCGGAGCGGTCGAAAACCATTAGTGAAGCACTTCTGAGTTTTTGGTTCTCCTGCATGGGCCCACATTCTTGTAGAGAAACGCAAGGCCTTGGATCCGCAGAGCAGACCTTGCATATTTGTAGGTTATCCTGATGGTGTGAAGGGTTATTGATTGCTCCACCCTACTACACATGAGTTGTTCATTGAGAGGAGTGTTTAGTTTAAGGAGGGCTCCTCGAGCTCACTTTCTACCACTTCTCCAACTCCTTCTACTTTGGCATTGGAGTCACTTGGGATACATGACAGCTCCTCTAATGAGTCAAATTCACCTGAGCACTCTTCTACCTCCACTTCTGATGCAGAGAGCGATTCAGAGGACTCGCCTCCTTCCTCTCCTAGTCATCATTCAGAGGTTGATGATTCTCCATCTTTCGGTCCACTTTGGGCTAGATAGACCTTGCAATCTGCAGGTGATTGGGTTGGGGATCCATCAGACACCAGGCAGACTCGTTCACAGTTCTAGGGTGCTCCACATGTCTTCATTGCTACTACCTCAGATCCATAGTCTTTTCATGAGGCTTCTGGTATTCCTGAGTGGGATACAACTATGTAGGAGGAGTATAGTTCCTTAATGATGAACCACACTTGGGATTTCATCCCTCTTCCTAAGGGAAGAAAACTTGTTCGATGTAAGTGGATCTATCAGACAAAATTTGGAGCAAATGGGTCGGTTGACAAGTATAAGGCTCGCTTGGTCGCCAAAGGATTCTCCCAGGTTCCTGGGATTGACTACTCTGAGACTTTTGTGCCAGTTGCTCGAATGAATTCCATCTGACTTGTTCTTGCCATTGTTGCAGCTAATCATTGGGAAGTGCACCAGATGGATGTGAAGAGTGTTTTTCTTCATAGTGACCTTCAGGAGGAGATCTACATGGAGCAGCCACAGGGGTTCCTTCAGGATTCTTCACTTGTGTGTCATCTTCGGAAGTCTCTCTATGGCCTCAAACAGGCTCCTCGGACCTAGTATGCCAAGATGGACTCCTTCCTTCTATCATTTGGGTTCACTCGGTGCCATTTTGATCCCAATGTCTACATTCTGCAACAGGATGATTCACTCCTTTTTTTGGTTCTATATGTTGATGACTTGTTGATCACAGGGAGTTCTTCATCCACTATTGGGGCTGTCAAAATTGCCCTTCATGACAGGTTTTTGATGACTGACTTGGGCTTGTTGCATTACTTTCTTGGGATTGAGATCTACCAGTCTTCTTCTGGGATCACCATTAACCAGTCCAAGTATGCTCTAGATTTGCTCTCGAGGTTTCATATGGCTGATTGTAAGCCTGCTTCGACTCCCTTTCTTTCTAGAGTCAAACTTGAGGCTCAATGTTCTTCTCCACTTGTTGATGGCACTTTGAACCGACAGCTTGTTAGAAGTCTCATTTATTTGACTCATATGAGACTTGACATTTCATATGTTGTAGGCATGGTCTCTTGATTCATGCAGGAGCCTCATGAGTTGCACTGGAAAGTAGCCCAGAGAATCCTTCACTACATTCAGGGTACTCATAGTTTTGGGATTCACTACACAGCGGGCATTGAGCTTGACTTGGTGGGCTACACAGATTCAGATTGGGCAAGCGATTCTCAAGATCGCAAATCTACTTCAGGTTACAGCTTCTCACTTGGTTCAGGTCTTGTTTATTGGTCAAGCAAGAAGCAGTCTGCTATTGCTCTATCTTCTACTGAGGTCGAGTATTGGGGGGCTATGAATGCCACCACTGAGGCCATTTGGCTTCAAAATCTCCTCACTGAGTTTGGTATCCAGATCAGACGGCCATCGGTCATATTTTGTGACAACCAGAGTGCCATTCAGATCTCATGGAATTCGGTCCATCATCAGTGGACCAAACACACCAAGATCCACATGCACTACATCCGAGAGCTCATCCATGGCCATGTCATCAACCTTCGCTATTGTTCGACTTCTGAGCAGGTTGCTGATATCTTCACCAAACCCTTCACTGAGAGCAAGTTCCTTCATTTGCGAGCTTTGCTGGGGGTGCAGGATGCTTCATCTTCTGGGGGGGCTTCTTCCTCTCACACGGAGTCCTGACTCTCTCTACTCTTGGGGGGTCTCTTTTCTCTCTCTTTTTGGGGCAATTTTATGTACATGGGTACCTCATCGAGCTTGATTTGTCGGGACCCATTTCTACATCCACCTAAGCTTTTCCTATGGGGGGGTGTTAGTGTAGGTTTTTATTTCCTAGTGGGTTATTTATTTTTTCCCTATATTCCTAGATTTTTTCTATACTTATTTTAATCTCGCTTAGGTTAATAAATCATGCTTAATTAGGTGAGTGGTTATGAGGTGTCACCTTCCTACATGTGTGCATCCATTTTCTATCTTGGGAAGATACTTGCTATCTTTAGTCCAAGAGATGGTTACTCTTGATTGGTCGGTATTGCCACCTCTTCTCTCTCCCTAGTCTATAAAAGCATGCTACCTGGCTTGTATTTTGCATCTCTTGATTTTGCATCCTCTTAATGCTATTTTTCTTCTAGCATTTGCATTACTCTCTTGGAGACTAACTCTGTGTTGCTATTTTGATTTCGTATCATTTGCATTCATAGTTTAGATATCTATTCATTTGCACTAGTTTTCTAGGTTTATAATCTTTTCAGATTTTATTAGGTTCAAGGGGTTCAAACAACTATTGAAACGTAATGCTAAGGATTTAGAAATGATTTACAGGAGGATTAGGGATTGAACCAATGAATTTTTAACAAGACAAAGACTCAACTAAAAATTTTGCAAGGCGACTCACTCTTGTTATGAGGGACGAATGATAAGATAACAACTAGATGGAAGGTCAAGCTTATAGAAATTGCACAATGAATGTGGTAATAAGGTTCATAGAAGAAGATATTATGATTGTTAATCCTATGAGGATCCGATTAATACTGTGAGGGGGGGGGGAGGGGGGGGGCGGGTGGGGTTTGAATAAGTATTAAGACCAATTGAAACTTTAAACCCAAAATCAAACTTATCTCAGATATGAAACCATTTAACAAATATCCCACTTCTTTAGATCTAATAACCTTTTTATCATATTTGCTTAACACTTTAATCAAATCATTTACCACATCAATCAATACTTTCACCACCAAAGCAATCATATAAACTTGATCATTTACCAACACATTAACTTTATCAATCGGATCAAATACTTTCTCAAAAAACTTCTTATCAATACCGGTAACCTCTGATAAACTTCTGATAAAACATCATAATCGTTGTATCATAAATAATGCATGAAATGAAACATAAACAAGAACATCACATGAAAAAAATTCCACACATGAACACCATAAGTTTTTGATGTAGAAACCCAAATAGGGAAAAACCACGGTGAGAGTTGCCACCCACAAATATTTGTACTCTTTTGAAGTATGCCATGTTAGAAGCTTAGCCCTGTTAGGAGTTTACAATATGTCCGGTTAGGAGCAGACCCTGTTAGGAGTCACACGGTTAGGGGATTTGCCTAGCAGCCTAGTTAGGAGCTTGATGATTTGTTAGGATAAACCTCATGAGAGGATTTAACACTCTTTTGAGAGCTGCCATGCTAGGGGACTTAAATGTTTAAGGCATGTTAGGACCTACTCAATTAAGGGATTTAACCTGTTGTAACTGTTAGGGAACAACAGTAAGAAAATGATCTATTTACTTGCACTTCTCTGCTTGCTTGATCAGATCTAGTTATACACAACACTCTGCAACTCTCAGATAGATCTCACACTTCACTTGGATGGCTTAACACATTCTCTAAGACCACCAACACCATAAACATCAATTACGTCATCCTAAATAGCCATCTCAACTAGGTCGGCCACAAAACCCTAATTACATAATGAATTTATAATTCAAATCATAAGAGATCATCACAAATCGTTATACAGATCATTACAACAAATTACAATGTAATATCAATCGTTGGTTAATCATAACCCATCATGAAAATCCGATTTGTACCAAAGTTAAACCCTCAAAACACTCTACTAAGCAATTTGTTGATTCCCAAGAAAATGTTCCTTGAATCACGCCAAAATAACAATTAAATCTTTCACGCGGGTTGTGTCATGTTACCAACTTCATGTAGAATCATTGTCGATCACCATCATAACATAAATCATTACCGGTTTGATGATTTATTCACCGGTCTTAAACCCTACTAAAACCGTAAAAAAACTTCATCAAAAATTTGAAACATGCCTTTCGGTAATCTCCACAAGTTCTGGTTCTGGTCAAATACACCTTTCCATGATACAAGTTCACCATCCAAACTGCAAATCACCAAACATCATCGATCGACCGATCCAATCAAAATAACTCTACTTTACCAGTTAAAGTCCTATTAATAGACTTTAGTTCTCTGTCGGTAAACCCCATCTTCCGGTAAACCAAATCACTTAGATGACAAAACAAAACATTAGGAACATCATTTGACATCAGTTGCCATCAATGACAACACAAATAATTGATCATGTCATCCATTCATAGAATCTCAATCTCTTCATCACAAATAGACTTCTATTCTTTACTAGTGCAGTCATCAGACTTCAAATACATCACCTGCATCTATATTAGTTATGCCAAATGCCAACAATAATAAGGCCTGGAATAACTTTTTTCTTTGGTATGTGACAATAGCTTTGCTTTTTATTTTGTGCAATTTATGCAACAATCTTTTGAAAATAAGGTAATTTTGAAATTATGTTCTAATTATTACCCTTAGGGTAATGGGGTAGTTGAATCAAGAAATAAAGACTTATTAGACGTTATTAAGAAGCAACTAGAAAAGAACCCTAATGATTGGCAAACCCAAATCAAATTTTACTTATAGGTATACCAAACCAAAAGTAAAACCTCCTTATGGACATCATCATATCAATTAGTTTATGGATTAAATCCAATGTTCCCTATGACCTTTCAAATCCTAGTCCTTAGGTTTATGAAATATTTTCAAATAGATGAGGCAAAAATAAAAGATAGACTCGTGACTTTGTTGAGTCTAGAATAAAAGAGAGATGCTTCTCATCAACATTTATCCAAACATTAAGCATTTATTAAATGATTGTTAACTAAAAGGGCTAATATCAAAGTGTAATGCCATGAATTGCACCCCATGTAATTCCATGTCACATAGTGACTCCACTCTAAGCCGAATTAGAGACAACCCCTTGGGTTCCATCTCATTCATATTCTTGGCTTGCTTGGTCACCCTTTTTGTCTACTTTCTCAACCACGTTGATTGTTTTATTTAGGGACACTTGCATGTCGCAAAGACATCTGTGTTTCGTGTGTTCGTCCCATAAATTGGTATCCTGAAGGTGGTCGTTGGGACATTACACCTACTAATTATGGTAGTGTAACACCTCCTTTTGCGTGCATCAACATCAAGATTCCTTTGTTGCCTCTATTTATTGCCTTATTCGCTTCATTTTTTCCTTCTTTGATCTTCTAGAACTCTTGGCTAGCTATTATTAATGTTGTGTGATTTGTTTTATGCATCTTGTTCACCATTATCACATTTGTTCATTGCACTATCACCATTGTTGTAGCTTCACATCTTCAAGGGTTTAATTCTCATTTTCACTCCAACAAGCTTCCTGCTTCTTTGTGTTGAAGGGGAGTTTCTTATTCCTCCTTGATTGCATCTTCATTTGATTATCTTTGTTAGCATATCATTTTGTGTTACTTCTTTTATCATTTCTATCATTATCATTTTATCTATCTATAAACCTTGGTTGTTCGTGGAGGTGGAAACACCGAAATAGGGGTCTGATTGTGGAAAACTTCTAAGTCACAGCCCCAACATTTCATTTTCTCTCTCTTGTGTGCAGGTTTGATGAAAGGAAGTGTTGTATTGACTGAGGGATTCATTAGTTGTACACGTTGTGAATTTCTTCCCCTTTTCCTTTGTATTTTTGTTGTTTACTTTCAATTAATTTAGCTCTTTATTGTTGTTTCATCACATTAAAAATTTATAATATGTGTTTTTCCACTTATGCATTTTATGGTACAATGTATGTGTCTTTTATGTAGAGGATGCCAATGTGCCATGTTGTTGTCCACAACCTGTGTGTGTGTCCTAGATAGAGAGCTCATAGAGTTTTCCAGGCTATCTCTATGAGTTGTACTTTTGGGTTATGTGGTTAAATTTTATTTATTTATTTATTGGCAGTAACTAGTTGCGTGCTTTCATTTGGTTGTAGTGAGTTAACTTAGAGGTCAAAGGACTTTGAAGGTTGCTCCGAGTGGAGAGGAGGTTAGCGAGTCCTTGAGAGTTTTGACCACCTTTTGCAACGATTCACTTTTCCTACTGTACACAAAGCTTTTAGAATATTTGATTTAAGGTATTTTATGGGATAAAGCTAGAGAAAAGAAAGGTGATCATAAATAAATTGAAAAGCTTTGGCCTGGACCAAATCAAATCTCTAAAACCCTTAGGGAAAACACTTTTAGGATCAACTCTTTAATTGTATAACCTATTCCATTTCCCATTAATGGACAATTTCTTAAGCCTTGATTTGGTTATTGAATGTGAAGAGTTCCTTGTATCATAGAAGATTAATTTTTTTATATTTTTTTTATTTTATTTTCTTCTTGCTCATCTTTTCTTTCTTCCTTGAGTGTTCCCTCTTGGAGGGATAGAGTCTATGTTTCATATGCAAGTTATGTTGATAGGTTATTCTATTAGGAGAATTATTGTTTGTATTTTAAAACATTTGATCAATCAATTTCTCAAGAGACTTTAGTTTATCTTTACTCATATTAAACTTAAAGATGCTAACATGTATTAAGACTCGGTCTATTATATTGTTTCTCAAGAGATATAAAAATAGCATGCTTCTCACATCTTAAGAAATCCATAAGTTACTTTACATTAGATGTGGTATCTTTACACCATGTGAAAAAATATAAATTTGCATTTATTTCATAGTGTCCAGTGTGGTTCCTAACCCAATATTTAGGCTCCATCTCTTTAGAATCAAAATATTTGAGAAATATGATTTAAAATAATACCAATATTTGAGACAAAAAGAGAAACAAAAGAAACTTTATAAGACACATAATGTTTTGGGTGATTCAGTTATCTTTGTTAAGACTATGGATGCTTGGATGGAAGTAGATCTATACATAGAGGGAACTAGTCGTAACTTTGTTAGGGCATATGCCTAAATGGTGGTAGAGTTTTGGATTAAGGCAAAAATGGGTTTTGAAGGGGCCCCGAAACCCTTTACAAAGAAGATTCTAAAAGGTTTAGAATCAAAGAATTAAGCCCAAAACAAAACAACAAGACAAAATAGGCTTGCTAAAATAGAACAACACAACCTGCAACCAAAAAACTGACAAAAACCCGGAAAGACACCAAAAATCAGCAACGATGAACCAAGAACCGGCAATGACAGAGAGACAAAACTAGAAAAAGAACTACATGAGGTTCTTCAAGGTCTTTGCAACCTCAACCTCCAATTGACTCATTTTGTTGGCATTAGACCTTCATTCCCGATAATCCACAATCTGGGAGGCAACTTTCCTCTTCATGTTCTCCTTAGTCCTCTTACAAGGGCCAAAATCCATCTGGCTCTTGTCTTTATCCTCCTCTAGATTAACCAGCATCTTGTCCTGTTGAGCACTATCAAGATTATTCACCATAATGTTCATCATCTCAGTAGTCTGTTTAACAATATGGTGACTGTTAGACATTATGGTCATAAGGGTGACCTGAATCTTCTTGTTATTCTCCTCCATTTGGATGAATATGTCCCCAACCCCTTTTTTCATGTGATCAATAGCTTCAACAACTTTGTTGATGTAAGCCACAACAAACTTCTCCTCCTTCTCAGTCCACTGAGCACCACCATTCTCACTGTCCTGACTAGTGGGAGTAGGCATAACCTCCAACTTGCAGCTCATTGTCCTCTGGTTAAGTTTAACCTCCTTAATTTCATGAAAGAGCCATTCAAAAAGGTTGAAGGTATCAATGGCATGATCTCATGCCATACCCAGAATATCCACATAGTCATCCCTCTTGGAATTAAGCTCTGGTTAGTTAGCATTAAGGTCCTCCCGAGTGGTAGACCTAGACCCTTTAAAGATATCTTGATGTGGAGGCAAAGGAGGGACCTCATTGGCCTGAATTCCATGATCTGGGCAGGTAGGCTTACTAGATTCCTCAACCCTTAAAGTCCCCTTTTGGCCACTAGAGACGGGGGAATCGTTACCCACAAAGGTAAAACAGGAAGAAATAACAACTTGCTTCAGAACTTTGTTATCCCTGCCCAAAATAGGTTTAGCCTTTGGGGTCTTTTCAGATTTAGCTTTCTTGGGAGGAGAAAAAGTCTCATCCTCTGATTCAAAATATGACTCCTCATTATCCAACTCCCCCGCACTGGTATGATCGCTAGAGGAGGTAGGTATGTAAGTAGAAGTGGTAGGGAGGGCAGGAAAATGGGAATCAATTAAAATAAGTAACCCTTCTTGAAGGATAGGGTACTTAGACGAATCTTTCTTATGGTCTTTGAAGCTAGCTAGAGGGAAGGCAACACGTAAAAAGGAAAAGAGACCCTAATATGATCTAACAAAACAAAATGATGACCATAAACCTTGGTAAAATGCCCATCAAGGGTAATATATTCCATAAGTACCTTAAGGAGCTGAGCCAATGTCTTTGAGAACATCAATGTCATAATAATTGGAAGTCTGCTTCACCATCTTCTCCCTTTCCTTCTCAGTTTTCAAAAATTTATGCACCACAATATTAGTGTAGTTCTTGTCCCTATAGTACTTCATGTCGTCAATAGAAAGGCTTGTAACATCCACTATCTACTTTTCATCCACAGTCACCTTGCACTCATGCAGGATGATGGTTCCATCCGTCCAATGCTTTTCAAAATACCCTATGAAATATTTGTTATGTCCCTACAATCTTTCGATGTTAGGAACCATACCCCCTCTCTCGAGAAGCTTCTACATGTTCTGATTTTTCTTTAGATGCTCAGAATTTGGAGGATCAACCCATTTTCTAGTGCCCCCCATTCTGAAATTAAACTTGGAGTTCAGAAATTTAATGACAAACAAACTGAAAAGAAAGGCCCAAGCTGATAAAATGGCAACCCACAAAGCATGCAAAATTTTGGCACAATGATTAATCCATTCGCTACTAGCGTGTGCTGAGCAAAAAATGATGGCTATCTTTCCCAAATTAGTTCTTGTAATAAATGCCTCCTTACTCATTGTCCTTAAAGGAAATAATCTCGCCTCGAATTCTATCATGGAACATTAGCATGTTGAATTCAATTTCCACCCTATCTTCCTTGGTCCATGTCACTTGTCTCGCACTATCAACATGTTTGTTAGCAAGTTAATCGACCACAACATTAGATTCCCTATAAATATGGGAAATAACACATTTACCAAAATAATTAATAATATCTCTAGCCTTATTCATCCACCCTTCCACGTTTCATGACGGCTTAGAAATACCTTTGAGATGGTGTATAATATCCTTGGAATCTCCCTTTATCCATACATATTTGAAATTATGCTGCTTTGCAAGATTTAGGCCTTGGAAAGCCCCAATGGCTTCAATAAGGTGGTTGGATTGGGTTCCCAAGGGGAGTGCCACCGTAAATGGTGGTAGAGTTATGCCCAGGATATTGCTTGAAATTAAAAATATAAATTCACCCACATAGCTTGGATAGGGCTTGATTCATTTTGATTATAATTATACTTTATCGAAGGAAATGAAGCAATTGTACAAAGAATATATTTTAACCTCAACTTGTGTCTATCTTAATTATGTTCATACTTCTAGGATTGCCTTGAATGAATACAAACTAGACAAATTGGATACTTGGAGGGTTGTATGTTTTAAAATGGAGATAATTTTCCCAACCAAGTTACCGTTTGCCCAAATTTTTGCATCACTAAGATCAAGACCCCCTTTTGTTTTCTTTGGTTTTCTTTCTATATTTTGTGGTGTTTTGGTTTATTTTCCTTCTCTCCATATTTTGTTTTTGTTTTGACCTTTAAATAGGTGTAATTGGTTGTTGGAATCAAATCCCAATGCCCCATTCGATGCATAGATCTCTCACCCATCCTAGGAATTTTCTTTAACTCTCAGATCTCGAGTCTAGAAGCCTTTGCAGTCCTATTGGTGTTGTTTGTATTTCACAAAATCTTGGATCCCAAAAATATTTTTGAACCAAATTCTTAATTTTGAGTTCCTCCTAAGATTTCTTCTCTTGTTGTTGGGCTTTGATAACCCAAGGTTCCAAGTTTTTGGAACTGGTTACTAAAGTTGGAGTTCCTCCCAAACTCTTGCTCCTAGACTAATCAAATTTATTTTGAATGCTTTGAATTTAATTCTAGTGGTATATAAACATTTTTCTTGACACTTTATTTGAGATTTAAAATATTCTAAACAAGTTGAGCATGAAAAAATCACTACCTCTGACTATTTCATTAGCCATTGTCTGCATTATGAATTTGTTCAATTTTTATACATTTCAAGAATCAGTTTCAATGAGGCATATATGTTGTTGTCATGTTTTTGTCCTATTCATGCTTATAGGCCGGTTTCATTGTTTATCATTTCTCTATTTTAATTGTGTTTTCCTATTTTCTCGTTTATGTTGTCTTCTTTGTTTCCATTTTATTCATCTTTTTGTGCTTATTATTTTCTTTATTTTCCTCTTTGTTTTGGTTTCTTATTTTTGGGTAAGGTTTTAGGTTTCAGTTTGAATTAACTAGAACAATTCTACGCATTAGAAAATAGTCCCCTCCCACTTTTAATTTTAGATGAAAGCTTGAGATTCTCGTACTTAGCCATTTTTAAGGTTGGCATGCTAATTGAGATCTAAGATCTCATATGAAATTTAATGCCAAAAAACTAAAATTTGATTTATTACCAAATTAATAAATTTGAAGTCGTCCTTGTGAAATGAAGGTTATGTTGAAATCTTCACAATTAACCCTTTTAAAATTATGAAGTCATCCTTGTGAAATGAAGGCTATGTTGAAATCTTCACAGTAAACCCTTTTAAAATTATGAGTCCTAGAAGGACTATGGGATCAACCTCCAAAGTTTGAATTCCACCAAAAATATTGATTCTCATATTCCAATATTCAAATTAGTTTATAATGATAAATTCCCTTAGAACATTGAGACCTTGATGAATCTTTTACTCTAAGTTCCCAAAATTGACTTATTTGCTTATTCTGGATCCACATTGAGCTATGAAGAAAATATATAAACCAAGGTTCAAAAGATATTCCAAAGCCAAACCCTTTTTGTTCTAAGTTTGTTCATCCACCTAAGATTCATAGTCCCACCAAAGGCCAAGATACTTAGAATTTAATAATATTAATGAATTTAATTATTGTAAAGGAGTTTCTGAAGGTTGCATCTTATATTTTTAGGTACACTAAATGTCTAAGGAGATACAATAAATGTAAAATTTTTACTACAAGATAAAGTAAAGATGAAAGGAAAGAAGAACAATATTGACAAATTGTTAATAACCATGAAGGATAAGTTTCATGGGGTACCTAAGGTCTCCAAATTTACATAAGAGCTAATATTATTGATAAAGATTTAGGATACATTTATATTAACACCTTTAAGCATGATACTTTTACTGTAGTTGTTGTACAATATCTTTACTTAATTTTAACTATTATAAAATATTTTATCCCAAAAAGAAATAAATTATGTGATCATTATGGAATAGAGACTCGCGATCTATCTCCTACCATGATTTAAAAAGTTTCGATCTTCCTCCTCATAGGGAAATCAATCCATTGATAGAGCATCAAGATGTTAGGGTTTAGGCAAAACAAAGCAATACACAATATTAAATATAATGCTAAACAAAAGACAAAAATTGCAATTCACAATAACACACATATTTATCTTAGTTCACCCAATGTGGGCTACATCCACAGAGAAACAATTATTTACTTTATTCTATTATCCATTGAAGGAACAAATTACAATCTCATGACTTTTTACATTTCAATGTCATTTATTTATCAATCCTTTTTGGAAGTTCACAAAGGTTGATTTAAATGTCAAAACAACAAGCAACTCCTTTATTAATAATGGAAAATAGAGACATCATGACGCTGAGACATGCAAACAAAACCAACCAAAAGGAAGAAGAGGTTTAGGAATTGTAGGTCCATTTGTAGGCCAACTCCATAACCAAAAACAAGTTGATGCATATGGAGGAGCTAGGCTATTCCAGAAGCTTTTAGATCATCCAATGATTAGCTCCATAGCCTACATGCATTCAAACTCATGAAACAATACCTTCCAACACCAAGGACTAAAAATAAGAACCCAACATAAGCACATCAAACCATAGCCATGACAAATCAAGTTTGTCCATATTATTAGGAAGCCAAAAATAGACACCCAATATGAATACTCCATTGCACACAACAACATAATCAATAACACTGCCATCCATGAAGGTTATAATATATTGTCAAACATGAGCTTCCAAATCAATATTGCATCAAATATAACCACACGATCGACTTCATAAAACAATATCTTCTTAATCCTTTAACATGCATGTTGTATCCAAAAAACAAGATCAACTGTAAAAATTCCACTTAGACAAGGATTAAATAATCAATTGATCCCTTCAAAAGAGATTCCCTCTAGAATTTTAGGCTAAGAAATCACAACAAAAGAAATACCCAAAACCTTAAACAACGTGGATTTTCACATGCATTGATATGCAAGCAATATGCAAGTGTATGCAACACACATGCAAGTACATGCAACTTACATGCACATGAAAAACATGGATCTAATATTTGATACCAAATGAAAAGAAAAGATGAACCCAAAAAACTATCTAAGAACCAAACATAATTAAGAACCATATGATTTAAATAACTTGATACAAGCATATACTACTTAGACATTAAAGCGGAAACAAGCATAGTTAATTTCCTATCCCTTAATCCTTAGATGAAGGATAATTATTAAATTATATTTCTTCTATTCTTCTTCTTTCTTTCTTTAAGTGTTGATTTACATGTCATTATGTTGTGAAAATTTTATTAGATCTACTAGCATCATTATCTTTCCTCTAAGGATTAATGGATGGGAAATTAATTATGTATATATATACATACATATATATATATATACATATATATATATACACATACATATATGTATATATATATATGTATATACATATATACATACATATATGTATATATATATATATATATATGTATACATATATGTATATATATATATATATATATGTATACATA